>NW_015386370.1:2122286-2123357 GCF_001527695.2 Protobothrops mucrosquamatus | reverse complement strand
CTCTCCTGCGCGAGCTGCACTGGCTGCCGGTGGCCTTCCGGGTGCGCTTCAAGGTGTTAGTAACAACTTTTAAAGCGCTCCATGGCAATGGACCTAGGTATTTGCAAGACCGCCTCCTACCAAACACCTCCCTTCGGCCAGTCCGCTCCCACAGAGAGGGCCTCCTTAGAGTGCCATCGGCCAGACAATGCCGGCTGGCAACCCCCAGGGGGAGAGCCTTCTCTGTGGCAACTCCTGCCCTCTGGAATGACCTACCCCCCGACCTACGTACAGTTGCGGACCTGCGCCTTTTTCGCCAAGCCCTGAAGGCCCATCTATTCCGTGCGGCCGGCCTGGCGTAGCTTGATTATGTTTCAGTGGGGGTTTTTTTACGGGTGTGTTTTTAGAACAGGCCCGTTATTTAATTCGATTTTAAAACAAACTATTTATTACCGTGGTTTTTAGTATCGCCTGTTCACCGCCCTGAGTCCCGCAAGGGAGATAGGGCGGTATATAAATTTAATAAATAAAAATAAAAAAAATAAAAAAATAAAGAACAGAAGATTATTATGCCTAGAAGGCCATGATCTACAAATAGGATGGCATGCTATATTATGGAACCATAAATATAAAATACATAAATATTTTCGAAGGCACTATATTAGAAAAGCTCTTACTGATGTATGGGCAAAAATTTGGCAACCAAATTACACTCAGGTACCGAGTTGGATCTCATCGTTAGAAATGCATGTGCATCCAAAATTTATCCAATTAGATAGGATCATAACATATAAAAATATTTTAGATGAAAGAGGGGAATTGAAATCCAGGAAAACCCTCCAGGATGAAGGGATAGATCTAGAATGGTGGGCGTACCTGCAGCTACAGGCGAGTATTGGAAAGATAAAAAAGAGTTAGGCATTAAATTAGAACCGATAGAATTGGATAAAATAGTATTGGGATCAGAGGATAAAATGAGTAAAAAACTATACTATTATTTGTTAGATTTGGCAATGTATGAAGAACAAGTAAAAGTAACTATGTTAAAATGGAGTAAGGATTTTGGTTTAAACTTCGATCTGCACATCTGGC
>NW_015386370.1:2098328-2119486 GCF_001527695.2 Protobothrops mucrosquamatus | reverse complement strand
AGGGGTGTCTGGTTATACTGCACGCCCCTGCCCTGCAACTAGTTAACTCTGGAAAGTTTCTCCGAAGAGCAAATCTCAAAGAGTCTTCTTCGGTAGTCGGTAGAAGAGGCTGAACTGGTTTTGCAAATTCGAGCTACAACTTGTCCATCACAGCCCGAGAGAGGGTCACTTCTAAGTGGCAAACGACTTCGGAGGGGGGTGGGAAAAAACCCAGAAAGGAGTATCTGCCTTTTTGCGAAGCAAGCTTGCTGCGGCACATTCCCTTCTCCCTCCTGCCTTCCACCAAGTTGGAGCTTTTTCTTTCCTTTTTTCCCTTTGGAGGTGCAGATTTCCCCCTCCCAGTAAGGTGCACGTGTAGCAGATAAGTCCAACCACTTCCTCGGCTCTAACCTTCTTTTCACCACATGGTCCTTGGCTCGCAGCCTCGCTCTGAGCGGAGAACGGAGCCCCATCGGAAGCTTCCTGACTTAGGCTACGGACGGTGCCCAGCAGCTTCATGTGGAGAGGCGGAGGGGAGGAGCCTGGCCCCGCCTCCTTCCGGGGTGATGGCGCGTGTGCCCACAGGGATGGCTCTGCGTGTCACCTGTGGCACGCGTGCCATAGGTTCGCCACCCCTGATCTATATCCATTCAGTAACCGGAAGAAAAGTGAAAGTTTTCCTTAACAATGTCGTTTGCTACAAAGAAACAGCAGTTCCGCAGCCATTTTCTTCTTGCTTTAGTTTAATGCAAATAAGGAAGATAGTATAATATTCTCTGAGTTAAAGTTTTAAATCATTTAAAATCCAGCCCTCCTGTTCAATTCCATCTGCTTTAAATTTTACTCACAATAAGTGTCTTTAAAAAACAGAAGTGGAAGCTGTTTCTGGCTTTGCTCCTGAAAAAAAAAGGATAAAAGGCACCATGGGGTGCAGAGAAACGCCCGGACTCTGAGAGAGCCATCACTTTCAAATCCCCCAACAAGAAAGGGGGAGAAAGGACGCTTCTATCTCTATCCAGGCAAACTCACCCCCCCTCTTCACCCGAGGGGAGAGGTTCCTAGCTGAGAAACAGCTGTTGATCGCTGTCTCTTCAGGCTTTGACGCAGCCCCAGGCAGACGGCTAAAATAAGCCACCATCTCCGCAACTGTTTTCCCACCGGAAGTCCTTAGGGTGATTTTTGATTCCTTCTTCCACGAGATGGATGGTGTGACTAATATTAACTTGATAATCAGTAATAAAAGTGCAGCAATGTGAGTGGACTAAAGCACACATACCACCTGTTGCTGCCAGTACCATATCCAATGCTTGGTGATTCTGTACTACTTCCTGTATTTGTCCTTGTTCCTTATTGAGTTTTGTAAATACCTGTATGGTGTGGTTAAACATTTCCTCAGTCCAGTCACCTAATTCTATAATAGATTCATAATTCAAACCAACCCCATAGCTGGGATTATTGCTTGTGCAATGGCATTTCCTAGGCCATGAGGTACAGGATGGTGTTCAATATGTTCAATGTTCTTCATGCTCAAGGTGGTCCTTGTCCATCAATTGTGGATGCAGAAGGTTCAATCATTATGTCGGATGATTCGGACTGAGGGAAAGCTAATTCCTACAGTGCATGTCCCTGACCATAAGCTGGTAAAGACTTGTAGGCAAACTGGCCACAAAGGAACCACCAGTCTGCGTAGTTAGCAAGAGAAACACCTTGTTTGCCTTCTAACCCTATAGGCATATAAGCTCTAACACCAGACATATAAGCCATAAGTCCCATTGCTGCAAATAGACTACAAAGAGCAGAGGGGTCCTTTTTGAAGTCGAGATCAAAGGTCTGATGACATTTATGCCACCCATTCCACATGCTAGTACTAACCTTCCATGTGACTATGCAAGGTGCATAGATCCCTAACTTATATCTGGAAGAAGAATTAAGATGACTAAGGCAAGCTGCTGCAGGGTGCTGTATATGTGCCCCTAGTTTAGCAATCTGCAACTTTCCTGCCCCAAACAGGAAGTGCCCAGCCCCTTGTGACATTGATCATGCTGAACATAAGGGCTCCCAGGGGTGTAGTTTCCATGACCAATCTATGTGTACCAGTTGGGGGTAAGTGAGTGCATATCCAACAGTCCATTACATTCAAGAGCATAACCCACACCTGCACATTCTGAATGTGGGTGTTGATAGCCCCAAATCCCTAAGGGACTGGGAAATTGGGGACCACTTTGGCCTTCCATCTTACTGGGAAAGATGGGGAAGAATGTTTGTAGCTCCTCAGACTGTTCAGGCATAAACTTAAGTACCCCAGAATCAGAATGAAGAGGCGGCTGTTGCGCTTTTATATTGCCAACCAAAAGTGTCATGACCCCCTCTTGTTGTCTGTCCTCACCTGGTGTCAACATGTCAGATGCTGCCTTACCTTTGGGTTTATTGTTCAAAGCACCCTTGGAGGGTATGTCAGATTGTACGATTATAATCTGACCCATTCCAGTCCACAGCAGCACATGCTGTCCCCATAGTCATGTCACATATCGTGAACATGACCAGAATCTGACCACAAACTTGACCAAACTTGACCACCCTTCCCATAATCCCCCCTCGATAAGGGCAGAGCAAGCCTCCACAGAAGAAAGAAAGAAGAAAGAAAAACTTGGAGTATGAAGAGGAAAACAACATAGAGTAACAGAAAAGAAGAAGTGAACAATTCAAACAATGTACAAGATAGAAACCAAGGCAGAGAGAAGCGACACCCACAACATAAGTAGGCAGGGAGCTGGTGAGAAAAAAATAGCCTGAGAAGAAGCCTGGCAGGCACAGGCATTGCAGCGACCAAAACGTCCTGGCATTCAGGTCAATGCTATTCATGAAACAAAAGCTGCAGCCCAAGATCATTCCCAACACCAGGGGCTACAGTCCAAGTAACTCGGCGGTCCCCAGCATTGGGTGGTGGGGAAGAAGAGTGAAGGCGGGTGTGCTGAATCCAAGTATGAATCCCAGCAACCTTGACCACTATGTGAATAGCGAGAAGAACAAGGAAGGGGCCTTTCCAGCATTCAGCTAAAGTGCCAGAATCAGTCCAAGACTTGACAAGCACCCAATCACCAGGAAGGAAAGGATGGAGTAGATGATCCAATCCTGTCTAATGGAGGGCCTGAACAGTTTCAGAAATGGAAGAAACATTATTAGCAAGAGGGCACATATATTCTCTGAGGGCCTGGTATCCAAAAACAGGGAGGGATGTGGATAAGGAAGAATGGTAAAGAAAGGGCCTACCATACATGATCTCAAAGAGGGACAGGCCTTTTCCACGCATGTGTAAGATTGGGGCCTGTAGGCCGAATGAATCTGCCAAGCAATACCTAGGGCCTGAAACACCTACTGGGTAATGTTAGAGATAAAGTGGAGTCCATTGTCAGAGCCAATGCCTTGGTATGGGAAGGAAAAATGCAGAATAATTTCCTTCAGGAGGGTTTTGACCACCTCACATGCCCTGTTAGTACGGCAGGGAAAAGGCCTCATTCTATCCAGAGAAAGCATCCACAAAAACTAGCAAGTACCTAAAACCCTGTGTCCTTTGGAACTCAGTAAAATCAATCTCCCAAAAACTAGCAGGAGCATGGCCAGCCTTAAGCCTCCCCAAGGGGAACTTAATAGTTTTCACAGGATCATTATGTCGACAAATCACACATTGCTTGATCATTGCAAAGGCCTTGTCATAGA
The DNA here is from genome assembly GCF_001527695.2 of Protobothrops mucrosquamatus. Lineage (NCBI taxonomy): Eukaryota > Metazoa > Chordata > Lepidosauria > Squamata > Viperidae > Protobothrops > Protobothrops mucrosquamatus. The sequence continues at coordinate 2,115,790 of NW_015386370.1, read as the reverse complement.
TCCTAGGACAAATATAGTCCTTTATAAGAAACTCAGCCATGGCCTTATAACCCCAATGAGTGCTGGCATGCAATTTTCGTAAGAGGGCCCATAATTCATGTTCTGGGAGAAGACATTATCCGTCCTTCTCTAGCCAATGTCCATAATAAACAGCATCCAGTTTATAAGCTCTGCCTATCCTGTGAAGTATACATCGGAGCTGGCATAGGCAAATGTGAAGGTACAAGTGCACCCACATACCAAAGGGACAGTGGACCTGAAGCAACAGACTTTGCGGTGTGGTCAGCCAAGGCATTTTCCTTTCCATGTTTGGTGTCATCCTCAACATGGGCCCTCACATGCATGACAGCCACCTTGCGCAGGAGCAAAACAGCATCCAGTAGCCTTAAAATGTCCTGTCCATATCTAACGGGTGCCTTGAGCGGTGAACAAACTACGCTCCTTCCACAAGGCCCCATGTGCATGTATAACACTAAAAGCAAATTTACTGTCTGCAAATATATTAATAACCACACCGTCTGACAATTCCAAAGCCCTTGTCAAGACAATGACTTCAGCTTTCTGAACTGAGGTACCTGCAGGGAGAGCTGCTGCTTCCACTACCTGATCCAATGTGACCACGGCATAGCCAGCTAGCCTTCCTCCCTGTCTCATAAAATAGTTTGCACACAATAATGAACACTCTCCTGTTCCAGTTGGGGAAGAAAGGTTGCTGGATTGAACCTGCCACTGCTCTTGATATGAACTTGTGGGTTGTCAAGGAGCGCAATCTGATATTGCTACAGACGGGAGGCTATAAGTCAATGCCCCCCCTGGATCATAACAAGTCCTGGATGGAATGAGGTGTTTCCACTGTGATAGGAGCCCTAAAAGTTAATTGTTCAGCAGCCTCCAAAAGGAGAACAGCAGCTGCTACAGCCCAAAGGCCATCCTTGAGCAACAGGATCAAGTTGTTTGGAGAAATAGGCTACTGGGTGAGACCAAGGGTCTGAGTAAATGGTTAATGTTATCAAATGCCACCTGGCAATTCTTGGCCCATACAAAGGTTTCCTTGTCTGACCCTGTGGTGGCCTGATACAAGGGCTTAGCCATTAGAGCAAAAATGGTTGCTTGTAACTTAGCAAGCAAATCATGCCCTAAAAGGGATATAGGACAGTCTGGAAGGTAAAGAAATTGATAGGTAAGGAGAATATCATCCATAAAGCATTCCAAAGTGTTGAGTATTGCAGCTGACATAGATTGGCCACTGGCTCCAATGACCTGGAACATTTGTGAGGAAGGGTTTCCAAGGGGCTTATTTAATATTGAATATGGTGCCTGTTGAGTCCTGGACTTGATGAGGAAACTCAGCAAGCCCAGAAATTTTGCAAATGGTCCTGGGCAACCTTAAAAGCTGCCCGGGACCAGACTGGTTTGGCGCCGGTCTTGCATGCAGGCGCAAGGCGCGAATAAAGGGGATTTATGATTAAATGTGGGGAAAACTATAAAAGGCCTGTGAGCCTGTTGGGTTGCTGAGTGGTAACGTAGAACAAATAAAGAAGAACTTAGTTAACAACTTGTGTGTCGCTTCAATGCCATGAACCCCGATACATAAAAGTGGCAATGAAGGTGGGATCGCTGCAAAGAAGAAGATGACTCGAAGAACCTAGCCTCTACAAAAAGAGCTGGAAGCCGGGAAGTCGGCGCCCAGATCTGCACTCACCTGCCAGTACGCAAACACTGGAGGTGGGCTTGGCAAACGGGCCTCTTCCCAGCTGGAGTTGCAGCGAGGCTAAGAGAAGCTAGCAATGTTGAAAATCGGCCGGTTGTCAGAGTTCGACGTGTCTCACCCGGAGCGCTGGAACCCTTACGTGGCCCGGGTGGAAAACTACCTGCGAGTTAACCAGGTTCGAGAAGATGGTTTGAAGGCAGCAACCCTGCTGTGTGTCTGAGGTCAGGACACTTTTGACGTGGCCAAAAATTTAGTCGCTTCTGCACCGCTTGAGTCTGTAACCTACACAGACCTAAAGAACATGTTGAAGGGTCACTTTCATCTGAAGCTATCTGTAATTGCTTGGAGGCACACTTTTGAGCAGAGGGACCAGAAGTCTGGTGAGTATGCTGTGGAATTCATTGCTGCTTTGAGACAAGCTGCCAGGTCTTGTGAATTCAAGGACCTGGAAGAAAGTTTAAGAGAACGTTTCGTCTGCAGCCTTAGAAGCAGAGAGCTGCAACAAAAAATCTTTGCCAAAGCCGAAGTCACCTTCCAAGATGTCTTGCATGAAGTTGCAGCTGAAGAGGCAGCAGGTGGCGCTGTGAAAGCCTTGAGGCTCACGAGAAACGCTCCAGCAATTGCAACTGTCCATCGAGAGGATGCCCAAGAAGTTCAAGATTCGGCCCTGGAGGAAGAGGTGGACCGACTGCACCAGCCTGCAGCACGACAGCCACGAGAGAAGCCAGACAAGGTCCCAGCAGCTCTTTAATGTCTCGGATGCGGTGGACGCCACAAACGAACAGACTGCCGGTTCCGCTCCGCCATTTGCCGGGCATGTGGTAAGCAAGGCAACATTGCCTCCGTCTGTTTGGGTTGCCAGCAGGTGCAACCTCGGGAAGAATTGCTTCAGAAAGGTACCAGGGTCCCCAGCCAACACAGGATGGGTTTCTGCGCATCGCGCAGGAGTATTCTGAGAACAGGGACACACAAACCCCTTAAGAAAAAACTTTGCATTGACGTGAAGTTGCAAGGGGTTCCCTTATCGATGGAGTTGGACACAGGGTCCGCTCTATCAATCATTTCACTTGACACATTCAAAAGGATTTGTAGTAGTAGTGGCCTTCGAGTCAGACTCAGGCCATCGAATTTAATCCTCACTGACTTCCAGAATTCCAAAGTCAGTGTGAAAGGGGAGGCTACGCTCAAGGTGCAGTGTAAGGCTTTTGAGGGCTTCCTAGATGTGGTGGTAGTTGGGGGTGAACGCACGAGTCTTATTGGACTCGATTGGTTTGAGGCCCTTGGAATCCAAGTGACTGGGCTTCACAACTTGCAAATTTTGGGCCTTGCAGAAGTTTGCAAGGAGTTTGCTGATGTGTTTAGCTCAGAGCTTGGCTCCTACAAGGGGCCTTCCATTGCATTACGTTTAGACCCAACTATCACGCCCATCAGGATCAAGCCTAGAAGGGTGCCTATTGCCCTCAAAAGCAAGATAGATGCAGAGCTGGACAAACTGCTCCAGCAGGGCATCTTAGAACCTGTGGACTCTAGTCCATGGGAAACACCCATAGTAACGCCTTTAAAGGCTAATGGAGAAGTCTGCATATGCGCAGACTATAAGTATACACTGAATAAAGCATTGCAACAGCACGCATATCCAGTGCCTGTGGTGAGTCACATTCTGGCTTCCCTCAAAGGGGGGCGTCTTTTTGCAAAACTTGATTTGGCACAGGCCTATCAACAGCTACCTGTTGATGAGGCAACTGCAGAGGCCCAAACAATTATAACACATAGAGGGGCCTTTAAGGTTAAAAGACTGCAGTTTGGAGTTAATGTACCCCTGGCATATTTCAAAGTGTCATTAAACGCACACTTCGTGGTATTCCTGGGGGTCTGTCCCTACTTTGATGACGTCCTTATTGCTGGGGAGTCATCCCAAAATCTTGCTGAAAGATTAAGGGCTGTCTTGCTTCGTTTCTGCCAAGCAGGCTTTAAATTGAAGCAAGATAAATGCAAAATAGGAGTCACTTCCGCTGATTTCTTAGGGTTCAGGATTTATGCTCAAGGCATCCACCCTGCTGAATCCAAGTTTCAAGCGATTCAGCAGGCCCCAACTCCCAAGTGCAAGAGCGAGCTGCAAGCTTTCTTGGGGCTTTTAAACTTCTATCACACATTTCTCCCACATAAGGCTGCAGTGGCAGAGCCATTACACCGGCTCTTAGACAAACAGGCTCCATGGCAATGGACTAAAGTCCATGAAAGGAGTTTCAATGAAGTTAAGGCCTTGCTCTCTTCAAATGATGTTTTAGCGCATTTCAATGAGCAACTGCCTGTGTGCATTGCATGCGATGCATCTTCTTATGGGGTGGGAGCAGTATGTAGCCACCTGAAGGCTGATGGGACACAAGTCCCTGTAGCCTATTATTCAAGGACTCTGTCATCTGCAGAGCAGAATTATGCTCAGATTGACAGAGAAGTCTTGGCCATAGTGGCTGGCATAAAGAAATTCCATGATTTCTTATATGGTCGCCATTTCACGGTCTACACAGACCATAAGCCTCTGCTGGGTTTGTTTACTACTAACAAACAGACACCACACATTATTTCCCCACATATGCTGAGATGGTCAATTTTCCTATCAGCATATGATTACTCACTTATTCACAAACCTGGAAAAGAGATGGGCCATGCAGATGGCCTCAGCAGATTACCTCTCAAACAAATAGAGGCAGATCCTGCTCCTGCTATTCACATTCTCTCCATTCAGGAGTTACCTGAATCTCCCCTCAATGCTAGGGACATGGCTGCAGAAACTGCCACTGATCACACACTCACACGCATACTAACATGGGTCTTGTCAGGATGGCCTGACACGTGTCCAGATGCTGCGTTTCAAAGCTTCTGGCAAAGAAGGCACGAACTGTCTACATTTAAGGGGTGCCTGTTATGGGGTAGTAGAGTAGTTATCCCAGCCTCACTGATGTCTAGAGTCTTGTCCTCTCTGCATGATGGACATCTGGGCATTGTGCGCATGAAAGCGCTTGCACACAGCCATCTTTGTTGGCCTGGGCTCGATAAAGCTATCGAGGCCTAGGTGCACGGGTGCCAGGTGTGCCAACAGTCACGGCCTGAAATGCCTCAGGCCCCTGTACACAGGTGGGAGGAGACACAAACCCCTTGGTCAAGGGTACATTTAGATTATGCTGGGCCCTTTCAGGGGCAATTCTTCCTTATCCTGGTGGATAGCCATTCCAAGTGGCTAGAGGTTGTACCTGTCTCCTCCACTACTACTGCTAGAACCATCCAGGTGTTGAGAGGAATCTTCACTACCCATGGGCTTCCTGATGTCCTCGTCTCTGACAATGGCCCCCAATTTACTTCTTTTGAGTTCCAGGCTTTCCTACAGGCCAACTTGATCTGGCACGCAACATCAGCTCCTTTCCACCCTTCAACTATCGGGCAAGCCGAACAGATGGTACACACCACCAAAGATGCACTCAAAAGAATCACGCATGGTAGCTGGCATCACAGGTTAGCAGATTTTCTTCTTGCACACTGCACCACATGGACGGCCACTGGCAAGACCCAGCTGAACTCCCCTGGGGTCGCCGCCTCATCACGAAGTTGGACCGACTGCACCCTGACCGGGTGGCTTCACGGGTGTCACAGCAGTGCGCATCTAGGAGACTTCAGGTGGGCGATCCAGTCTGGGCAAGGAACTATGGTCCTGGACATCTCTGGGTCACAGCTGTTGTCTGCAAGATCTCAGGGCTGCTATCATACGAAGTGACCTTGGGAGATGGCTGTGTCCTTCGGCGTCATATTGACCAACTGCGCTGGCGGTTGTCCCCTGACGTTTCCGCTCCTGGCTCTGGTCTCGGGGGGGAGGGGGACCAGGAACAAGGTCACACTTCAGGTCAAAATCCTGGGAACCAGTCTTACTGTGCCTGGGGATTTCTGCAGGTTGCTGTTGATGCCCCAGTGGATGAGCAAGGGCATCCTCATGATTCAGCTATTGCTCTGAACAGGGAGTCACTCCGGGGGGTGGCCTACGCATCAGCAAGTGCTCCGAACAGGAATTCTCCTGAGAGGGGGTTTGCCATAGAGGTGGCTCCTGACTCTGGCACCTCGGCCACATACACGGGAGACTGGAACTATTGGGGCATGGCTGCAACGCAGGTCACATCCGAGACTGGTCGCGGGCTCGAGGGACAATGTTCCCAAGAGCAGTCCATGGTGGAAGAGGAGAACTCCACTCCACCATTGGGCTTGGGGATTTCCTCACCTCCGAGGGAACCTGGCTGGAGTTCAGAAGACTCAGCCAGTCTGCTGTGACGGGGGTCACCTGTCATCCATGGGCATCAAAGTCCTGGTCTATCGAGCCCACCAGACAGGCTGGTAGGCCAGGCACCTTTAAGTAAAAATCCTGGTCTGCCTAGCCGGGCAGGTGAGCTGACAGACCAGGCACCCTTCCTGACCTTCCGTAGGTCGCAAAGGGCTAAGGCCCCTCCCAAGCACCTGGGAGATTATGTGAGGTTTCTGTCATCACAAAGGACCCTTGCTGGTCTATAACTGGGTGATGGGGATCTACAATTGGTAGAACGTAAATACACTAATTATAATTTTGGAGAGCATTTTGTTTAAGTTAACCTTATTATTTTATAAAGGTATTTTGGCCTGTGTGTTGGGCAGAGGAATTCCTCTTTTCCCTGCCAGGAAACAAATGTAATTTTGTGTATAGTTGTGTGTTTCATCTAGGAGGGAGGGGTGTTGTGTCCTGGGCTTGATGAGGAAACTCAGCAAGCCCAGAAATGTTGCAAATGGTCCCGGGCAACCTTAAAAGCTGCCCGGGACCAGACTGGTTGGCGCCGGTCTTGCGCGCAGGCACAAATAAAGGGGATTTATGATTGGATATGGGGAAAACTATAAAAGGCCTGTGAGCCTGTTGGGTTGCTGAGTGGTAACGTAGAACAAATAAAGAACTTGGTTAACAACTTGTGTGTCACTTCAATGCCGCGAACCCCGATACATAAAAGTGTCCCTGTATCAATCAAAAAGGGTATTGTTTTCTGTCCGACTCTGAACTTTACCAGGAGTGCAGAGGGAGAATCATCCGTAAGGGCAGGGAGACAAAGGACCCCCAGCCCCTCACCCTCCCCTAGTATCTGGAGCATGATTGTGGGACAGCACCCTATAGGACGGTTAAGAAGGGAACCTAAAGGACATTCCAGTAGCCAAATTTCTTACATATACAACACTGGTCCTGTCTTAAGGCAAAAGACTGCAGTGGGCAGTCTGGGGGTGACTGGAATCTGGGTGGCATCATCTCACTTTTCTCCCGAGGGGCCCCCTACTGCTCCTCGCCATCTTCTTCCGTGAGTCCCACTTCCCCCTCCCACTAGGGGCACCTGTTGCAGAGCCTGAGCCAGCAAGACAATGCTTTGTTTTTCATTCTTCTTAGTCCCCTTCTGGTTGTTTTATGTAGGTTTTATAAGCTACTGCCAACAATTTTTCTATTGTCAGCTGAAGCCCATTCCAGCTTCTGTAACGTGCACCTAATACTTGGGGCTCTTTCCCCAATAAAGAGCATGTTCACCAGGCTTGGTAGACGCACTCAAGGAAGTCACTGGGGCTTTCAGCTGGCAACTGATGAACATCATAAATTTTGCCCAAATTTTTCTCTTTAGGGAGGGCAGTCTGCAATGCAGTGACAATAATGTCTCGGAAACCTTTTAAATATCCATAGTTTCTGCTTTCATAAGTATCAGTGACCCATCTAGGGTGAGTTTCAGTACAAAGGACCTTCCTTTCTTCAGCTAACTTTTTAGCCCTCTCTATCTACCGATCTCCCTTGTAATGTGAAGGCCTCCAATCAACAGTCTAGGTGTGGCTAAGGCCAACCCTTCCGCACAGCTCTGGTCAATGGTGGGAAATGACTCAGAGAAGCAAGCACACTTTTACACACACACACACACACACACACACACACACACACCCCTAGACAAGCCTGTATAATAAAGCAATGTGTGTCTCACCTTATCTTCAGCCCTCCTGAGTATGCAGGAACCAAGTAAAAGGCAATCAAAAAGAAGAAGAAGAAAATACCCATTGAGGGAAAAAAGAATTTTAGAAATAAACCACTGGCTAAAGGATTGGTGTCGCCAAGAAAACTTTGGTTTCCTGGATCACAGACTGCATTTTCTACACAAGGAACTCTTGGCAAGGGATGGGCTACACCTCACGAAAATGCAAAAATGTACTTGGAAAAAGATTGGCCCAACTCATCAGGAGGGCTTTAAACTAAAACTGAGGGGGCAGGGTGACCAATCTCTAGAATCTCTAAAACCCAAAACCAATCACAAATCACAAAAAACCAAACCAAACAACGAGGTAGGCAGTGTTGAGAAAAAAAGAAAAACTCAAACAACAATCAGGAGATACAGGAAACATACATGGACAGGCATAAAAGCCTTAAATGCTTATACACAAATGCTCAAAGCTTGGGGAACAAACAGGGCGAACTAGAAGCAATAGTACATGAAGGAGGGTATGACATAGTTGGCATAACAAAAACCTGGTGGGACAAAACCCATGAATGGAATGGACAGATGGATGGATACAAATTGTTCAAAAGAAACAGGTCTACAAGGTCTGCAGATATGTAGTGTTCTGTAAGAGAACACTACATATCTGCAGAAATGCACATGACCCAAGACAAAATCTCTCCAGAATGTATATAGGTCAATATAAAAGAAAAAAAAAGTGACATTACCATAGGTGTATATTACAGGCCACCCAACCAACCAAAAGAAACAGATGAACTCTTTGCCAACCAGTTAACAAATGTATGCAGGAAGCACACCACAGTAGTAATGGGAGACTTCAACTATCCAGATATCCTGGGAGACAAACTCTGCAGTGAGCAAGAAATCAGACAGATTCCTAACCAACCTAGCTGACAACTTTGTCACCCAAAAGGTGGAGGAGGGAACTGGACGTAAAGCTATACTGGACTTAATCCTTACAAATAGAGAAGAAGTGATAAAGGAAATTGAAATTGCTGGAACCTTGGGTGAAAGTGACCATGTCATACTAGAATTTAATATAATGCAAACACTAGCAATAGAAAACAATCCAACCAATGTCCTAAACTTCAAAAGAGCCGACTTTGACAAGCTCAGAGAGAACCTAGGAAAGATCCCATAGATGAAAATCCTAAAGGAGAAAACAACCCAAGAAGAGTGGGAAACCCTGAAAAACATGATCACAAAAGCCCATATCAGCACAATACCATTGAGAAAGAAAAATAAGAAATCCAGGAAGAAACCAGCATGGCTGCACAAAGATCTCACTAACAAACTAAAAGACAAAAAGGACAAATACCAAAAATGGAAAGAGGAGCACATAACCAAGGCCAATTATCAGCAGACAGCCAGAACATGCAAAGAAGAAGTCAGGAAAGTAAAAGCTCAGAATGAACAAAGACTTGCAACAGAAATCAAGGACAATAAAAAAAGGTTTCTTCCAACACATTAACAACAAAAAAAGTCAAGGAAACTGTTGGCCCACTAAAGAGAGAAGATGGCAAGGTAATTATAGGCAACAGGGAGAAAGCTGAGCTGCTTAATTCATACTTTGCATCAGTCTTCACACAAAAAGAAACCATAGCCCAATACACCCAAAAAAACCCCACTGCAAAAGACATACTAGAAACAAAAATCAAAATAAGCAAGAAAATTGTAAGAGAACACCTACCTGATCTTTTTTCTACCCCCTCATCCCCCCGCTTCCCCCCCGGACTTCCCAGAACTGAGTACAGGGATAAGCACATATCATCACATATCTAAATAATACTACCCAAACATAATACAATCAAATATTAACATACTTTAACTCTATTATACAATAATAAACATAAATATAAAAAATGTATATAACATATAAATTATAATACATAAATAAGAATAATAAAAAATATAATCAAAAGCTATATAATAATTATTCATTTCATACTTTCTCTGAAGTATCTATCCATCTTCTCCAAACCAAAATAAATTTCTCTTGAGTTTGATCTTTCAAATATGCGGAAATCTTGGCCATTTCTGCAAAATACGACACCTTCAGTCTCCATTCATCCATAGTAGGTAGTACATCCTTCTTCCAATTTTGAGCAACCAATAATCTTGCTGCTATTATACAATACAACATCAGATTCATTTCTTTAAAATCCAAATTTTCCATAATACCCAATACAAATAATTGCGGTGTAAATTTTATCTTTTTCTTAAAAATCTGTTGGATGTTCCACCAGATCTTAATCCAAAAAGCCTTCACATCCCTACATGTCCACCAAATATGATAGTAAGTTGCATCTAAATTACCACATCTCCAACATTTAGGCTGCAAATTAGGATACATGCAAGACAATTTTTGGGGATCTAAATGCCACCTATAAAACATTTTATAAAAATTTTCCCTTAAATTCTGTGCTTGAGTGAACTTCACATTTCTTACCCAAATTACTTCCCGTGTGTCCAGCATAATTGGTTCTTGAATATTTTGAGCCCATTTAATCATACAATCTTTAACTAATTCTGTTTCAGAATCCAATTCTAATAAAACGCTATAGATTCTCCTGATATGAGCTCTACTTTGATCTTTAATCTGCTTTATCAAGTTCACATCCTCCAAAGTTAAACCAAGCTTTTGATCTATACGCCACCTATCAACCAATTGACAATATGAGAACCAGGAATGGAGAATATTATCTCGTTTCAAATCTTCCAATAATTTAAATTGCCAGTCCTGTCCCCTTAAAGTAAGTAAATCCTTGTAAGCAATCCCCTCCAGTTTAACTCCCCTTGTAATTCCTTGTATTGCATGTCCTGGAATTGCCCAAATTGGAATTTTAGAATTTAATTTATAATAATGCTTCTTCCAAACTCGCAAAAGTGCAGTTCTTAAAATATGAGTTTTAAAAACTTGATCAACTTTCTTGTCAAAAAATAAGTAAGCATGCCATCCATAAAATAAATCCCAACTTTCAAGAATCAATATATCTCTATTAGTTAAATTAATCCAGTCACTAATCCAAGTTAAAGCCACCGCATCATAATATAATTTTAAATTTGGGGCTTTGAGTCCCCCTCTTTCCCGTGCATCTTGCATAATTTTAAATTTAACCCTCGGCTTTTTGCCCTGCCAGATAAACCTATTGATACCTCTTTGCCACATCTCCAAATTTGAATCTTTTTTAAAAATAGGTATCATTTGAAACAAAAAAAGAAACTTAGGGAGAATGTTCATTTTAACCACTGAGATTCTCCCCAACAGTGATAGCTGTAACTTTTTCCATTCATCTAAATCCTTTTGAATTTTTATCCATAACTTATCATAATTATTTTTATACAATTTAACATTAGAGGCAGTAATATAAACACCCAAATATTTCACCTTTTNCACCTTTTTCACTATTTCAAAACCAGTTAAATTAACTAGAATCTCTTTATCCTTCTTAGACATATTTTTAGATAATATTTTAGTCTTATTATTATTTACTTTAAATCCAGAAACTTTCCCATACTGAGTCAAAATCTGTATCAAATTTCTTGCTGAGTCAATCGGTTGAGATAAAGTAAAAACCAAGTCATCAGCAAAATCTCTCAGCCTGTAGTCATTCTTGTCTAGAGTTATTCCTTTTATAACCGATGATTCACAAATTTTGATTAGTAAAATCTCCAATGTCAAAACAAATAGTAAAGATGATAATGGACAACCTTGCCTTGTACCTTTCTCAATTTTAAATATGTCTGTCAATCCTCCATTTACTACAACTTGTGCTGATTGTAGTTGGTAAATAGCCTTAAGAGCTGACAAAAATCTATCTCCAAAGTTCATTCTCTCCACAACTCGCAGTAAAAATTGCCAATCCAGTTTGTTGAACGCCTTTTCAGCATCCAAAAAGATAAAAGCCGCTGGAATTTGATTATTTTTGTCCAAATATTCAAGCAAATTCACAATTTGTCTAACATTATACTTCATGTATCTACCAATTATAAATCCAGACTGATCAACATGAATTATCCACTTCAACACTTGCATTAATCTATTAGCTAGGATTTTTGTAAAAATCTTATAGTCTGTGTTCAACAAAGATATTGGCCTATAATTCTTAGGCTGAGTCAAGTCCTGGTCCTCCTTCGGTATAAGTGATATAAATGCACATCTCCACGATGGTGGTACCTCTGCTCCAGATAAGATACTATTGAAAAGATGTCTCAAAGGTTCTATCATTTCTTCTGATAACATTTTATAATATATTGCTGTTACCTACCTGATCTTGACGAATACAAATCACCAGGACCCGACAGATTACATCCCAGAGTTCTGAGAGAGCTGGCAGATGTTATCTCAGAACTGTTGCACCACATCTTCTACAAATCCTGGATCACTGGGGAAGTACCCGAGGATTGGAAAAGGGCTTCAAGAAAGAAAAAAATGGACCCAAGAAACTACAGACCAATCAGTTTAACATCAATACCTGGGAAGATCCTAGAAAAGATAATCAAAAAACAGATCTACGAACAACTAGAAGCAAAGAAAGTCATAACTAGCAGCCAGCATGAGTTTGTTAAAAACAGATCATGCCAGACCAACCTGATCTCATTCTTTGATAAAGTGACTAAACTAGTAGACCAGTGAAACGCAGTAGATATAGTATACCTAGATTTCAGTAAGGCATTTGACAAAGTAGACCACAACCTACTCCTTGGTAAGCTAGAAAAAGGTGGAATAGATAACATCACCACCAGATGGATTTGTAGCTGGCTGACAAACCGTACTCAATGAGTAGTCCTCAATGGCACTACATCCACATGGAGAGAAATAAGCAGTGGGGTACCACAAGGTTCCGTCTTAGGCCCAGTCCTCTTCAATATCTTCATAAATGACATAGATAAGGGAATTGAAGGGGAACTCATCAAATTTGCAGATGACACCAAACTGTCAAGAGTAGCCAACTCCCCAGAAGATAAACTCAGGATCCAAAAAGCTCTTGACAAATTCGAACAATGGGCCCTATACAACAAAATGAATTTCATAGTGGAGAAAAGCAAAGTCTTACACTTAGGCAGGAAAAACCAAAGGCACAAATACAGATTGCACGAGACCTGGCTTAAAAACAGTAACTGTGAGAGGGACCTTGGAGTCCTAGTGGATGATCACTTAACTATGAGCCAGCAGTGTGCAGCAGCAACCAAAAAAGCTAATACAATCCTGGGTTGTATAAACAGAGGCATAGAATCAAGATCACGCAAAGTACTAGTACCGCTCTACAAAGCCCTAGTAAGACCACACCTGGAATACTGCAGCCAATTTTGGTCACCATATCACAAAAAAGATTTGAGAGTTTGGAAAAAATTCAGAGAAGAGCAACTAACATTATCAAAGGCCTGGAGGCTAAAACATACGAAGAACGGCTATGGGACTTGGGTTTGGCCAATCTAAGGAAAAGAAGAGATAGGGGAGATATGATAGCAGTATTCCAGTATATGAGGGACTGCCACAAAGAAGAAGGGGTCAGGTTGTTCACCAGAGCACCAGAGGGAAGGACGAGAAACAATGTTGGAAGCTGATCAAAGAGAGAAGCAACCTGGAATTAAGGAGAAACTTCCTGACAGTGAGGACAATCAACTACTGGAACAGCTTACCCCCAGAAATCGTGTGCGCTCCATCGCTGGAAGTTTTTAAAAAGAGACTGGACAATCACATGTCTGAGATGGTATAGATCCTCCTGCTTGAGCAGGGGGCTGGAATAGAAGACCTCCAAGGTCCCTTCCAGCTCTATTCTATTCTAATTGGTTCCTGTTAAAAACCACAGTGAAGAGTCAAGAAGGGGGGGACCTTCAGGAAGTTTTGAAGTCCGCTTGGTGCCTTCCCCTTTCCTGAGCCTCTCTAGGACCAAGTACCTCTCCTGGAAGCCTGGCTCACCAAAAAATGTTGTGCAGGATCTGAAGTGTTGCTTTATAAAGAAACACAGGAAACCAGAAGTTGCCTTTAAGCTTTATGTTTTTATTCAGCTGAACAAAGACAGGCTTCTCTAAAAGGGAGAAGCCCCAAATGACAGAAAATCCGTATTTTTATACTTGTTGATTACATAAGCAATCCACCCAGCAAAGCTGACACATATAAGATAAAGACTTCACCCAGAAAGGCTGCCACACTGTAGATAAGAAGGGAGAAAGCAGAAATAGCTAAAAATGTTCCCTTTTGGGTGTTTAGACACCATATGTTCACGGGTGGGCTGGGACATGGGGTGTTTTCCTTGCTGTCCTTTCATGACCCTGTATCCATGACTCTGCAAGTGCCATGTGGGAAGTCAGCCCCCCAGAGAAGGAAATATTAAAAAGGCAGAAAAATATATTTTCTCAAAGGATCTTAAAGAGGCAGAAAAGCATGCCCAGTTTTTCTTAATAGCCCCAAATCTCCCTCCCCCAAGCAGAAACCAACTCTGTAGAAATGCAGATAATCTTGTCAGAAAGACTAGAATCAGGAAACTGGGATTAGGAAGAAAGATCCCTAGAATCAACACCAAAAATCTAAGAGTAATCAGCCACAGCCATAGGGAAGCAGGATATGACCCTTGGGACATAAAAGGATTAACCCACCACCATCAGAATACCAGAAGGGCACACCCAGACTCAGGTCAAAATACATGACACAGGAAATACAAAGCCTCAAACAGGAACAGAAAACAACCTCAACCTACATGTGCTCTCTCTCCTCTTTTCTTCCAGAGCCATCTTCCTGTCTGGCTCTCCTCTTCAATAAAATGCAAACTTCTTTCTAAAGCAGTCGCCATGTTGTTTATCCCCGGCTTGGACTGAACCATGATGAAGACTTTTCCTTCAACAATTTGGCACCCAGGATGGGATTCCAAGCTAACCTCTCCAATGGGCTGAGACTGGTAAGCCCCATCTTGCTGGCAGCAGACCCCTGTGGATGAGTTTCCCAGGCCCTGCCCACGTGGAGCCAGGATAGTAAAGGGAGTTTTGAGTTTGAGCTCAAGGGCTGCTTTGGAAAGAAGGTGAAGGTGAGTACCTCTAAATTTTAACTTTAAAGCCCAGGAGAACAAAGGAAATGTGTGTATGTCTGTGTGTGTGAGTGAGAAGACCCTTTTTCCCCAACCACAGTTGGATTTTGCTCCCTCTGGCCTTTCCTAACTGCAGAAAGGATCTGTTCAAGTGGCTAACCCTGGAAACATGGGGGTTTGGCCAGAGCGCAGGACCTTTTTTTAGGGAAAAGGGAGAGGCTGTGTGAAAATGGAATGGAATAAGTGAATGAGAGAATTGGATTTGGGCAATTAGCTGGTTAGGCCCTGTAAGCAAAGCAAAGCAAAGTTAGGAAATTAAGCCCTGGGCTAGGAGCGTCCCTTACCACTGGAAAGCAAGCAGAGGTCCTCCCGGACATTTGAAGTCTGCAAACAGTGGTGGTGAAAAATGAAGGTAAAGCCAGTAAGAGCGTCCCATACCTTCTGCAGGGGAGCAGAAGTGTCCTTGACAGACCCCTTTTTGGTCTGAAACCATGGTGGTAGATCCCTAAAGGAGTATCACAAACTCTGTGAGGGATCCAGAGTGCTCCATGGGTCCCTTTTTGACCCAAAACTGTGATGTTAGGCGGAAGCCTCGTTAGGAGGCTTCAGTGCGCCGGATCCGATAGAACCAAAGTGAACCCCTGCATCAGGAATAAAGGAATCATGCGGTGTTCAAGGGTAGAGATAGGCTCCCCAGTAAAAGCTTGCTTGAGGCTACCCATTCAGGCAGGTTTGAAAAAGAGATAGGTGGAGAAACTATGCAAAAGAAAAAAGGACTTTGCTTATGGCTTTGCTGAGAAACCAATTTGGCTAAATAAAGGTACTTAAGGGAAAAATAAGAAATAGTGATTCTCTTTCTCTCTCTCTCTCTTCTTCTATGCAACCACCTGGTATGTTTAAGATTTGTGCCTTCCCTAATTTGAGCTAACTGAGATTTATGGTGGGAATGACCAGGATGTGTAAAACTAAAAGTTCTGTTTCCTTTTCTGTTCTTTTTTCCTTGTCTTTGTGTATATATGTGTGTCAAGGTCTTTGTGTATGAGGTAAATGTGACTGTTAATTGTTTCTAATCCAAAGAGAAAAGAATTTTAAAATTCTGCTAGACATTTTGCTTAAATTAAACCACCAAAAGTAAAATATCCTCACTTTGTTTGTCTGGACAACAAACAGAGTGAAAAAAATGTATTTGTTTGTTTGTTTTTTCTTCTTCCTTTGTCTCTCTGTACTCTTAAGAATAGCCCAAAGTTAGCAGGAGGGAATGTTTTAAGTTCATCTGCTGGAAAAGTTTCACTCTCGCATTTACTGTATGTTTTGTAAATGGGTTTTATCTATCTATCCTTTTCCTGAAACATGATCAGCATTTTTCAAGTTGCAAGTCCTTAAGTCCTAACATGTTGCAAATGTTCAATTTCAGGAATGAGACCTTTCATTTTTGTTCTCTTATAAGAATCCAGCCTTTCTTTTGTACTCATCTGGGATGTCCTCATTTTGTCTGCCCATCTGTTTCTTTAACCAGTGCAGTATTAATGCCTTTTCAAACTCTGTCTGCAAGCTACCCCCCCCCCATTCTACTTTTCCTTATCTTCTGTTCTCCATGTCTTTGTCTGCCTCTCCTGGGAGAATCTACCCAGAAAGGGGGGAGGAGATCTTGCTCTCATGTCTTTCAGCCCTACACAGATGACTCCACATCCTTTGGAAGCAGAGCACACTGACCCAGATGTTGCCTCCATTCATTTGAGCCATGGAATTGGGTTTTGAATCCAGCCATCCACTAAAAAGACACCATGCAACCTGAGTGGACAGATCTTCCCAAGTCCTACCGTTCCTCCAGATACCTGTGAGAGCTGCAGAGGAAGGAAGGAGCCCTGGAGCAATTGGTCCCCATGTGAAGCCTCAGAAGAAAATTAGGAAGACTATGGGGGGAGGGCAGAAACTCATTGTAAGGTTTTCTTTGTTGCCCCATTTTGTGTTGTAATTAAGCAGTTGAATGTATTTATGGAATGATGGCATTTGGGAATAGTTGGCACAGCAAGTCCTGAACACCTTGGATTTCTGTCTGGTGGGAGGAAAATTTATCCAGAATGTTTGTATTGCCTGTTTGTATTAGTAGCTGCACACACGCACACACACCATTCATAATCACACAGTCTTTCCCCTCCACCTACCTTCAGTAAAATTCCCCAGGCTGTTTTTTTTGCTCTGTGGCTCCAAAGCTTTGCATGTACAACTTCCTGAAAATTCCAAGGGGGAAGGAACCAGGCCCCCTCAGGTGATTTGCAATTCATATGCTCTGACTAGGGAAGTAGCAGAAAAGAGATATCCAAACCTAAGCCCTGAATATCTTGCACTGGTGGACTCAAATTGGGAGTCCTAGGGCTCACTATGTACAATTTAAGAAAATTTAATACCCTGGCTTGCATACTGGCTAACCTCAATTGAACATTATTATTTTTTATTATTATTATTTATTGAATTTATATCCTGCCCTTCTCCTTGCGGACTCAGGGCGGCTGACAATCAGTTAAAAAATACACCAATAACAATTACAAAATTAAAATTAGTTAAAAAGAAATATTTAAATGTTGTCTAATTAAAATATGATTAAAAACCCCTCTAAAAATTGCCCTAGGCCAGTCCCGCTTGTTGGAATAGCCATGTCTTGAGGGCGCGGCGGAAGGAAGG
>NW_015386370.1:2092308-2097921 GCF_001527695.2 Protobothrops mucrosquamatus | reverse complement strand
TGAGTATCATCAGCGTACTGATGGAAATCCACCCCAAAGCCACGAATGATCTCCCCCAGCGGCTTCACATAAATATTGAACAGGAGTGGAGAGAGGACCGACCCTTGTGGCACCCCACAAGTTAGGGGCCTTGGGGTCGACCTCTGTCCCCCTGCCAATACAGACTGCGTACGATCGGTGAGGAAGGAGGAGAACCACCTGGATGCACTGAACTAAGAGCTAAGGCAGGAAACAACCCTTGAAAATGGGCAGCCAGTGGTTATGTACTGATGAACACCATGGCTGTGAAAATTTTTGAGAGGCATGTGCTTCAAAACCTGACTGGAAGCTCAAAGTGACATCCAACATTTAAAAAGAATCGGTACAGAATATTGGACACTACAAATTTCTTTTCCATCTAACAGAACTTTTGCCCTGACTTTAGACCTTCATGGTTGAACTCTATTAGTGCCTCCTTTTGGGGGGGGGCTTAACAGTTTAAAGCTTGTTTACCAAGTCTCCCTGACCAGATCAATTTTAATCTTGTGCCAGTAAGTGTGTCATTCACACACTTATGGCACAAAGGGGGGATTTGTGGGAAGTCAGCTCCCCAGAGAAGGAAATATTAAAAGGGCAGAAAAATATATTTTCTCAAAGAATCTTAAAGAGGCAAAAAAGCATGCCCAGTTTTTCTTAATAGCCCCAGGTCTCCCTCCCCCAAGGAGAAAGCAACTCTGTAAAAATGCAGATAATTTTGTCAGAAAGACTGAAATTAAGAAACTGGGATTAGGAAGAAAGATTCCTAGAATCAATACCAAAAATCTAAGAGTCATCAGCCACAGCCACAGGGAAGCAGGATATGACCCTTGGGACATAAAAGGATTAACCCACCACCATCAGAATACCAGAAGGGCACACCCAGACTCAGGTCAAAATACATGACACAGGAAATACAAAGCCTCAAACAGGAACAGAAAACAACCTCAACCTACATGTGCTCTCTCTCCTCTTTTCTTCCAGAGCCATCTTCCTGTCTGGCTCTCCTCTTCAATAAACTGCAACCTTCTTTCTAAAGCAGTCGCCATGTTGTTTATCCCCAGCTTGGACTGAACCATGATGAAGACTTTTCTTCAGTAGCCCAAAGACAACAGGGCCATCTGCATATATTCACAATTCATACTTCCTATGCTGTTCCCTAATTCCGGGTCAACAGAGGTTGTCAAACAAGGTGGAAAAATTAACATTTGGAGTTTAATATGGATATTGACTTGAAGCAAATTAAAGTTGAAACTTTGTCAGTGAACAGATTACTTTTAATTTATCTTTAAGTTAAACCCACTTTAATAAATAGATCTGATTAAACCTCAGATCTACCTCAGGTCTACCTTTACATCTGACAAATACATAATTAATATATATTATTATTAATAATAATACTTCCAAATCAGGACATTGGCTTTATTCTTATTCTTCTGTTCTGTCCCCGTCCGACCCACACACCCAAACAGCCAGCCGAGGGTTAAAGACTTCTCCAGACACCACTTCACCAATAAGAAACTTGGCAGCAGCTCCGTAGCTGCCTGCCAAGACCTTTTACTCCAAGCACACAGAAACAAAAAACAATACACACAGTTTAAAGCCACAGCAAACTACTTCGCCAGAGATTCAGCTTTTGTCCGTCACAGAGGTCCAAATGGCCACCACCTCCCTTTTATAGCCTGTGGGGTGTGGTCCAGTGACTTAGCTTAATCTCTGGCACGTCTCCTTTTCTGCTGCGCACGCTTGTCGCTCCTACGCTGGCGTGGATCCAGCCACAACTTCTCTTCCTCACTATCCGAAACACCTGGCTCCTGGCCAATCTCAGAAACTCCTGGCTCCTGACCAATCTCAGAACCACCTGGCTCCTGGTCAATCTCTTCTCCGTCGGGAGACACCTGAGGCCTTGCCAAAGAGGAGGGTCCTGGAGAGGGAGGCCTGGCCATCTCCTCTCCTTCATGTTCGGAGCCTTCTTCCTCCGATAAGAGGGGCTCACAAGACGGAGCCACAACACTATCCCCCACTGCAGGGCCCTTCCCCCGGGTCTGCCGGTCGGGATGTGGTCGTGACAGGAACCGATCATGAAAGGCCTGTACCAGGTCAGGGGCCTGAACGGAAGACGCGTCCACCCAGCTGAAATCCTCGGGGCCGTATCCCTTCCAGGCGATGAGGTATTGGAAGCGCCCCTTCAGCCAACGAGAGTCCCAGATATTGTCCACCTCATACGTCGAGGTGTCCTCCTCATTGGCTGTGGCTGGGGGGGCAGGCGTCATCAGGCGTCGGAGATGGCTCGCTGGGGCCTCAGGGACCAGGAGGGACCGATGGAAAACGGGGTGGATCCGCATGGAGCGTGGTAGGGTCAACCGGTAGGCCACCGGGCTGATGACTGCCTCGACGGGGAAGGGACCGATAAAACAATGGTCCAGTTTCTTCACCGGCCGGTCCATGGGGAGGTGTTTCGTGGAAAGCCACACCCGATCTCCGACGTCCAGCAGTGGCGTTGCCCGTCGAGAGCAGTCGGCGACCCGTTTATAGTCCTCTTTCGCCTGGATCAGCTGCCGCCTCACCAGTTGTTGCACCGCCTGCAGCTCCGAGAGGAAGTCCTGGGTCTCGGGTTCAGGGGAATCCGAGATGGACAACGGGAAAAGCCGTGGATGGTAGCCGACGTTGGCATGGAACGGGGTAATCTGGGTGGAGGTGTGTTGGGAGTTGTTGAAGGCGAACTCCGCCAGGGGAAGGTACTTGGCCCAGTTGTCCTACCGCTGGTTGACAAAACAGCGGAGGTACTGCTCCAGGATGCCGATGACCTTCTCCGTGCCCCCGTCAGTCTCCGGATGGTGCGACGACAGACGCACCTGCACCTTCAGCGCGGCCATGAGGTTTTTCCAGAAGCGGGCCGTGAACTGGGCTCCGCGGTCCGACACCACCCTATCTGGCAGGCCATGGAGGCAAAAGATGTGCTGCAGGAACAGACAGGCCGTAGTGCGGGCCGATGGCAGTCCGTGGCACGGGATGAAATGGGCCATCTTGGTGAGCATGTCCACCACCACAAGGACGGTCATGAACGTGGCAGACAGTGGTAGATCTGTTAGGAAGTCCATGGAGATGGCACCCCACGGTCTCTCCAGTGTCGGCAGCGGCTGGAGGAGTCCTGGCGGTGGGCCGGACGCGGGTTTGGCCTGTCGGCACGTCGCACAGGACGTCACGTACGCGTGCATGTCATGCCGTACCCGAGGCCACCAAAAAGTCCGCGTCACCAAGTGCAAGGTCTTAAAGAGGCCGAAATGCTCCGCCGCGGGGTTGTGATGGCACTGGTTCATGATGAGGGCTCAGAGCGGACTTGTGGGCACGTACAGCCGGCCCCGGTGTTTCAGCAAGCCTTCCTCCAAGGTCCAGGGGGACGCTGGGCCGACTTCCACTTTCCGTTGCTGTGACCAGTCATCACGGCGCTGCGCTTCCAACACCTGAGCCCGCAAATCTGCCGGTTCCTGGATCGCGGCCAAGGATTCTGCTGGCAGCACCGTCCGTGGGGGAAGGGAGTCCTTGGGGCAGAAGTATTCTGGCTTGCGGGATAGCGCATCCACCCTCTGGTTGAGGTTACTCGGAATGTACACAATGTGGAAGTTGAACCGGGCGAAAAACAACGACCACCGGATCTGCCGCTGGTTCAACTTCCTGGCCGTGGTGAGGTGCTCGAGGTTCCGATGGTCCATCCGCACCTTCACCTGGTGTCGGGCCCCCTCAAGGTGATGCCACCAAGCCTCGAACGCGGTCTTGATAGCCAGCAACTCCTTTTCCCAGATGGTGCAGTTGCGCTCGGAAGGATTGAGTTTCCGGGAGTAATAAGCACAGGGAAAAAGAGTTCCGCCATCCACCGGGGCCTGTAGCAGTACCGCTCCAATCGCCACATTGGACGCATCCGTCTCGACCACGAACAGACGGTGTGGATTGGGATGCCTCAGGACTGGCTCCGTGATGAAGGCCTGCTTGAGGACCTCGAAGGCCTGCTGCTGCGGGGGCCTCCACTGGAACGGGACCTTCTTCCGAAGGAGTTGGGTCAGCGGCAAGGTCAGGGTGGCGAAGGCCGGATGAATGTCCGGTAATAGTTGGCGAACCCCAGCAGACGCTGGACGTCTTTCACCCGACGTGGGGGTTCCCAACTGCGCAAGGCCTCCACCTTGCGTGGGTCCATCGCGATGCCCTCGGATGTGATGATGTGCCCGAGGAACTCTATGGAAGTCTGGAAGAAGTAACATTTCTCCAACTTCGCATAGAGTTGGTTCTCCCGCAGGCGCTGCAGGACCTGGCGGACATGCTGGAGGTGGCTCTCCTGGGTCTAGGAATAGATTAAAATATCGTCCAGGTAGATCACCACGAACCGGTCCAACATGTCCCAAAACACGTCATTCATCAGGTGCTGGAAGACCGCGGGGGCGTTGGTCAACCCGAACGACATGACGGTGTACTCGAAGTGGCCATATCGGGTGCCAAACGCCGTCTTCCACTCGTCCCCCTCTCACACGCGCACCAGATTGTAGGCCCCTCGGAGATCGAGCTTGGTGAAGATCGAGGCCTCCCGCAACCTCTCCATCAGCTCCGGGATGAGTGGCAGGGGGTAGCGATTCTGCACTGTGATGGCATTCAAGCGCCGGTAATCACAGCACAGGCATAAGTCCCCCATCTTCTTCTTCACAAAGAGGACCGGGGCCGAGAGCGGGGAGGACGAAGGCCAGATGAACCCTCGGGCCAGGTTCTTGTCCAGAAAGTCCCGTAGGGTGGCCAATTCGGGCTCCGACATAGAATACAAGCGGCCCATGGGCAGTGGCGCATTGGGCAGCAGGTCCACCGGGCAGTTGTAGGGTCGATGCGGGGGTAATCGGTCCGCCTCCTTTTCACTGAACACATCGGCGAAGGACGTCAGCTCAGGAGGCAAGGAGACGGCCGGGGTGGAGACGTCCTGGCCGGCACAGGTGTAGCGGTGATGATCGACACACTGCAGGCTCGGGAACAAGATGGCATTTCTCGACCATGCCACCTGAGGATCATGGGCCCGAAGCCAGGCCATCCCCAGGACCAATGGGAAATGAAGGTCTGCCGTGACGTAAAACTGGAAAGCGTCCATCAGCGCCGCCTCATTCCAAGCCGAATCCTGGCCTAGAAGTCGGAACTCAGCGATATATTCCTGCAGGGCGCGCTTTCCTTGGCGGAGGTCCCTGATGCGCCTCGCTGCTGTCTGAACGCGCAGGGGATCCTCGTACATTATGCACAGGTGTTGCAAAAAGCCCGGATAGTCCGAGAGTAATGGGCTGTTTTGCAACAACAGGGGCGTGGCCCATCGGGCGGCAGAGCCAGAAAGGTAGCTAATCACAAATGCCACCCGAGCCCGATCATCCGGAAAATCCTCCGGCCTCATCGCCATAAAGAGTTGGCATTGTCCCATGAAGGCCGGGAACAGCTCCGTCTGCCCAGAAAATCTCTCTGGCACGTTCACTGGGCATCTCGAACGGGGAGGAGGAGGAGGGGGGGGAAGAGCTGCAGGAGCATTCCCCAAAGCAAGTTGAGCCTGTAACTGGGTCACTTGCTGCTGTAGGAGCTGAT
>NW_015386370.1:2074898-2092266 GCF_001527695.2 Protobothrops mucrosquamatus | reverse complement strand
CAATCTCAGAACCACCTGGCTCCTGGTCAATCTCTTCTCCGTCGGGAGACACCTGAGGCCTTGCCAAAGAGGAGGGTCCTGGAGAGGGAGGCCTGGCCATCTCCTCTCCTTCATGTTCGGAGCCTTCTTCCTCCGATAAGAGGGGCTCACAAGACGGAGCCACAACATCTTCCCCTCTGCAGTTTGAATATAAAGTATAAAAGACTAAAAAGAGATTTTAGTAGACAGCCCAGCCTTTGAACTACCCAAGGAACCAAAACAGCAAAGTTTCACTGTCAGGCAAGCTTCCATACCAGCTGCCTTTCTTTCCTCTCGCTTTGCTCTCTTTTTAACCTCACACCCCACCTTCTGTAAGGGAAGGCAAACGGCTCACTCACCCTCTCGTGAAAGATGGCCTCCATGTTTATGTGTCTCCCACCGCCACCATCGGCTTCCACACCACATGGCTCAACCCAGCCAATCAAGCTATGCTCTGGCTGTGGTGTTCCGGTGCCTCATGGCTCCTCCTAGAGAAGATGGACAACGCCGGAGGGGAACCCGCTTGGGTGGGCTCACACTGTACTGCCAGCGGGGCATTTTCAAAAGCAAACAAGGATAGGAAGGGCAACAATAGGAAAAGAATGCAACTCTGGAAAATCTATTGAAAAAAGGTGCTGGAACGCTGATCCGATGGGTTGTATGACCAAAAAAGCCCTGGTTGTACTGATTTTTCAGAAGTCTGGCAGAGCTGGCATTGACTTTCTGTAATTGCATACCACATCAAAATATATGAGCAAGGAAGTTATACGGAAGGCATGGAATTGATCATTTTGGCAAGTGACAAGATTACTTTGTAACAGAAATAACTATGGCTTGAAATTCTATTCACAATTATATCATGTGCCCAAACTGACAGAAAAAAAGATGCTTTGTCATTGGTATTAATTGTAACATATTACTTGGTAGAATTGTTTTCTTCCCTTCTCAAAGCTAAAATCAACAATGGATTCAATTGCAGAGCTTTCAGCCACTCTTAAACCACCTCCCTGACACTTGCAGAATAGGATAATATTGTAGAACTGCATTTGCAGGCCTCTTTTTAAACTTAAAGAGTTAAAGACACCATTATATATGAGCTAAAATTTAAGGGCACTTGTCATTGCCTTTTATTTGCTGGGAAACACCACAATAAAATGACAGTTTGGTAGAATGCAAAAAGACCATACCACTGGAATGCAAGAATCTACTTCAATTTGGAAAGATCTATCAGCAGAATCCTAAATGTTATGTCCTATGACTAGATGAAAATGTTTAACATTCCATGTCGGTCACATTTATTCAACCACAAATTTGTTCCATCCTGTTTCCACAATAGTTCAAAATACTCTTTCTAAAAGCCTGCATTTTTTGAAAATTGCATATTTATTTCTGTTAATCTTTCAAATTTAGATACTGCCGATCTCATTATCTAAGTGACTCTGGGTGGTTTACAAATAAAATATATAGGTAAGTATTTTCATGCACATTTTGAATGCAAGTTCCCTGACATACTTGGTTTTTTTTTGGGGGGGGGGGTTGATAAGAGGTTTCCTTGTACATCAATTTTAATATAAATATAACTGAACCATCCCATACAATTTCTCCCATCACTATTTTTTTTTCAAATCTTAAATTCGTGCTTCCATATTGAGTGTTTCTAGTATTACCAATTTGAAGACTTTGTGAAACTATTCATCTTTTGCTTTGTAACAGATTATTTGTGGTAAGAAGTAAGATATTATAGCAGGGGTGGCGAACCTATGGCACGCGTGCCACAGGTGGCACGCGGAGCCGTCCCTGTGGGCACGCGCGCCATCACCCCGGAAGGAGGCGGGGCCAGGCTCCTCCCCTCCGCCTCTCCACGTGAAGCTGCTGGGCACCGTCCGTAGCCTAAGTCAGGAAGCTTCCGATGGGGCTCCGTTCTCCGCTCAGAGCGAGGCTGCGAGCCAAGGACCATGTGGTGAAAAGAAGGTTAGAGCCGAGGAANCTCATTGCCAAAACAAGATGATGAGCCTCCTGCCAACTGCCCCACTCGCCAGAGACCCCCTGGATCTCCCCCAACCCTGCCTGGCCCCCAAAGGCATCCCTCCTCAGGAGCAACATCAATGTGGCCACGCCCACCCTGCCCACACCCACCTATGCTGCTATGACTACCATGGCCACACCCACTTGGTGGACACGCCCACTCGGTGGACACGCCCACCTGGCACCCGGCGATGCATAAGTGGCTTTCGGGTTGCAGTTTGGGCACTCGGTCTCTAAAAGGTTCGCCACCACTGGTCTAGAACTATGGCTGATAAGCCACAGACTGAGCTCTGCTCTGAACAGTTCATAATGCAAAATAATAACCAACAAGGATGATCAGGGACTAGTGGGTAGGAAGCATACTCTTGTAGCAAGACACTCTCATCATCTTGAAATGCCCCCAAATTACAATTCTAATCCCACAGGTAGTCCTTGCCTTACAACTATGTGTTTAACAACAGTTTGAAGTTACAATGATGCTGAAAAATGTATTTTACACCCCATCCTTAAACTTGCAATCATCACACCAATTATTTTTAGCTTTTTTACATGTCCACCAACATGGTAAAAGGTTCACATTTCCAACATTCTAAATAATTTCTTTGGTGCCATGATACATCATTTTATAAAAATATCCAATTCATGTCTATTTTCTCTTGCTTTTTCTTTTAAAATTCACTATTACAAAATATAAAATATCCTCTTACAAAAGCTTTATTTGTATCCAAACCATTCTTACTACTGAACCTTTATTAAGATTACTGAAAAAAATCTCTTAACTTCTTTTTGCAATCCTCTACTACCATATCCTTCTGTAACAAAATCTCATTCAATCTCCACTAAAAGAGACATTTTTTCTTTTAAAAGATAATGTCACTGGATGTGATCTGAGAAACCATTTGTTATAATTTCTACACTTTATGAACACCAATAGCCAAAATGTTAGAGATCCAGATCATATCTCTATACATAACAAGCTCCAAATTATTTATTAAATCAAAAAGAATCTTTGGTTCTTTGCCTTGTATATTTTTAATATTTTTCTCAGAAGTTCTATCTATTTGTGGGAAAACCACCTCTTTCCACTGTCCCGAGATGCTAATTTTCATACTGAAAGTCCAATAATCTATCCATAAGTCCTTTATAAAATCATCATTTGGATAATGTTTTTTCAATCTTTTACCCCAACATATCTGCCATGATCATCAGTCAATATAAGTTTTGGATACAGTGGAGGATTTATATAGAAAACAACTCAATTTCTTTTTTTTATTTTCTAGTATGTATTTCTTGTAAACAAATCACTTCTTATTTTAACTTTTTCTAATAATGATTTCAGTAGCCCAAATCCTGCTTTTTTTGTTTTTTATTTTATTTTACACATTTTTAAAAAAGTTTTTATTGGGTACAAAGGAAAAATAAGATTAAAAACATTGAACATGGTAAATCGTCTTTGACTGACATCTCAGTCCATATTGTACATTAATTACATATAATATATCTATATACAACTGTACATTTCTGGTCTCTATCTAAACTTATCTCTTTGCTGTGACCTCCATTTTTTCCCCTCCATCTATAAAATTTATTTCATATTTGATAAAATTCTGTTTCTTCCTGATTTTTTAATCTTTTGGTTATCCTATCTAATTCTGCACAACACATAATTTTCTTAATTAGTACTTCCCCACTCGGTACTTCCATTGCTTTCCACTTTTGAGCAAATAGTATCCTTGCCGCCGTAACCACGTGAATAATTAAATATGAGTCATCTTTATTTACATTTTTCTCTAGTATTCCTAATAGTAATGTCTCAGGTTTGTATTGAATATTTTGCTTAGTCATTTCTATTGCCCATTCCCAGACCATATGCCAGTACACCTGTGCTTCTCTACATGTCCACCATACATGAAAGAAAGTGCCCTTTTCTTTTTTACACTTCCAGCACATAGGTGAGTATCCATTATACATTTTGGCTAATCTGGCCGGAGGGAGATGCCATCTGTAAACCATCTTATACAGGTTTTGTTTATATAATGTCGCCAATGTGATTTTGTTATTTCGCTCCCATACTTGCTGCCATTGATCCATATTTATATTATATCCTAGATCTATTGCCCATGTCACCTTTGTTTCTTTAACCTGCTCCTCATATAGCTTATATTCCAACAAGTATTTATAAATATTCTTTATTTGTTTTTTCTCCAGGCCTAGCAATATTTTGTCTAACCCCGTATCTTGTCTGTTAATACCCCATTCTTGCTTATCCTTCATGTATCTTGCTTGTTGTATCTGGAGATAAGACCACCACTCCATGTCTATTCCTTGTTGTCTTAGCTCTTGTTTTTGTTTTAAATAACCTTCTTCTGTCAAAATGTCTTTATATATGATAGCCTTGTCTTTCCTATACTGATTGGGATATGTGACTGCCTCCAATGGCGATAGCCAAGCCGGAATCTTTGTGTAATATTGATGTTTGACTATATTCCAGCTTTTTATTAATTCTTGCTGAATTAAAAAAATATTGGTGGTTTCTGCTTTGCCCCGTCCATATGTGAGCATGCCATCCCTGCTGAAGGTCATAACCCTCTAAATGTAAACATCTTTTATTTTCTAAGGTTATCCAGTCTCTAATCCATGTCAGGGCCGCTGCTTGGTAGTATAACTCCCAATCTGGGAAACCTAAACCTCCCCTCTCTTTGGCATCCTGTAATGCCTTTAATTTTATTCTTGCCTTCTTACCAGATCACACAAATTCTAAGGTTATTTTATTCAACTCCTTGAAAAATTTCTTGTCTAATTGAATTGGGATGTTCTGAAACAGGAATATCATTTTGGGTAGGATGTTTATTTTCACTGCTGCAATTCTCCCGAGTAATGAGAGATGTAAATTTTTCCAGCGATCTAAATCTACTTTTATATTCTTTACCAATTTGCCATAGTTGTCTTCTTTAATTGATGAGCAGCGTGCTGAAATAACTATCCCTAGATATTTTAATTTGGAAACTACTTGTATACCTAATTTTGCCTCGAGATTTCCTTTTTGTATGTTAGTCATGTTTTTTGTAATAATCTTTGTTTTGTTTCTATTTATTTTCAAACCTGCCAGATCCCCATACTTTTCCAATATTTCGAATAGTTTCTGCCCTGATTGTTCTGGGTCTTCTAATATAAATGCTAGGTCGTCTGCATAAACTTGAGGTTTGTATGTTTCTTTCTTAATCTTAAGTCCTTTAATCTGCTCTTCTTGCCTTACTACTCTAGCAAGAATGTCTAATGTATATATAAATAACAATGGCGAGAGGGAACATCCTTGTCTTGTGCCTTTCTGTATGTTAAATTTATCAGTGGCCTCTCCATTTATTATCATCTGAGCCTTTTGTTTAGAATATATTGCGGTTATCACGTTTAAAAAATTTCCCCCAACATCCATTAATTTTAATTGTTGGATCATAAATTGCCAATTGACATTGTCAAAAGCCTTCTGTGCATAAAGAAACAGAAGTGCCACTTGACGATCACTATGCAATTCATAAAATTCGAGAATGTCTAAGATTGTTCTTATATTCCGCTTAGTCTGCCTGTTTGGTAAAAACCCATTTTGATCAGAATGTATGAAATCAATTAGGTACTTTTTGAATCTCTCCGCCATTATTGAGGCAAAAATTTTATAGTCAGAATTCAATAATGATATAGGTCTGTAATTTTGTATCTGTGTTTTTTCTGCTTCTTCTTTTGGAATCAATATTATATTTGCCTCTGACCAGGACTTAGGTATTTTAGCTTCGGTTAATATGGCATTGAAAACTTCTAGTAGGTATTGATTAAGTACACTTTGTTGCTCTTTATATAGTTCCGCTGGTATTCCATCTGGGCCAGTCGCCTTATTGATCTTTTGTTTATTTATAGCCCTGATTATTTCAGCCATTCTTATTTCCTCATTTAACATAGATTTTATTTCCTCCGGAATCTTCGGTGTATCTGCCTTCTCTAAGTATTTATTATCCTTTCTACTTTTTCCCCCTCATTTCTCTTATATAGTTTTTCGAAGTATCTTTGAGCCATTCCCCTTTTTATAGTCTCCTCCCCCTGAATCTCTCCTTTCTCATCTTTCAAATTAATGATCCGTAACTTCTCTTTCTGCCTTCTTAATTTATACACCAGCCATCTTCCCAGTTTATTCGCGTGCTCAAAGTTATTTTGCTTAGCTGCCTGTACTTTTTCTGCTAACTTTTCCGAATCCTCTATACAAAGTTTATGTTTAATTAAATCCTTGTTTTTCAATCCTTTGTTTTCAGGATCTCTCTGAAATCGTGTTTCGGCTTGTTTGTATTCTTTCTTGAGCCTCATCCTATATTGTTTTTTCTCTTTGTTTCTCTTAGCCATGTACGAGATTGCTACACCCCTCATGTATGCTTTAGCCATATCCCAGATGTTCTGCAGGGATGTATCCTCATTGTCATTCGCTTGAAAGAAAAAGTGCATTTCTTTCTCCATACTTTCCTTAAATTCTTTTTTCTTTGAGAATCACTCTTTGGAGAGTCCATCTTGGCCTGCTCCTTTGTCCTTTCAAGCAAAAACTTATCGGATTATGGTCTGCCCAGAGGCTAGGTTCTATATCAATTTCTTGAATTTCGGAGGCTAATTCTTTTGTAAACCATAGCATGTCTATCCTAGTTCATGATCTATGTCTGTTAGAAAAGTATGTGTATTCCCTCTTATCATGATTCCTTTCCCTCCAAACATCATGTAAGCTAAGATCTGTACACATCTCAAAAAAGGTTTTGGGAAGTGTTTTTTTTTTTGTTTTCTTTCCTTGCCTCCGTACTTTTATGGTCTTTTGTTTTATCTGCAATTGCATTAAAATCTCTGATTATACAGAAGCCATCTCCCTCTATATCACTCAGCTTATTATGAAGGTTTTTAAAAAAGGATACTTGAGCTCCGTTTGGGGCATATATTACAGCAATTATTATGTTTTTTTTTTATTCAGTTTAGTCTCAACTATCAAAACCCTTCCCTCTTTGTCTTTATAGATTTGTTTCGAAATTATCTTCTGCTTAACATACAGAGCTACTCCTCTTTTTTTTTCTCGTCTAGTGAAACATATAGCCTGCCTAATTTAGGTTGTTCTAGTAGATATTCTTGATCATTTTTTATGTGAACCTCCTGTAAGGCGATAATGTCCGCATTTAGTTTAATAAGCTTACTAAATACTTTCCTATGCTTTACTGGTGCGTTCAACCCTCTAATATTTGTTGACCAAATCCTATACTCCTCTCCCATTGTCCTATTTTTGTTGTGTCTTTGTGCTCTGGTAATTCTTATTTCCTTCGCCTCCTCTGAGCTTCTCCCCTGTTTTTCTAGCCTATCTTGACCTCTTTCCCCTCTCACTTCCTCCATGCTCTTTCTTTTCTCTTTTACATATTTTTGAATCACCCATCTCCTTCAGAGATAGACCAGCATTCCTCTATTTTTATTCTCTTTCTTTACATCCACTTTCTACACACTTTTTGTGACATTAACTATTTCATAGAGAATTTGTTCCTTCTCTGTCTACAATCACTCCATTTTATTTCTTTCACTTCCTTTCTTTTCTTGCATGTCCTTTTCCCCCAAGACCTCCTAGAAATTACTAAAAATTAGTTTGCCTCAGGACTTCCGGTTTGCCAACGTGGCCGCCATGGACATTTGGGAGGTGAGCTCCATCTTCCATCTTCCATGTCCAATTTCGAATCGCTGGGGGACCCTGGAAAGGGTCAAAAGTCACCCCATAGGGGTGACAAGCAAGGAGGGGATCTCTGCTTAATCGCGGGAGGGCGGTAGCCCTTCCACTTGATCCGGGGCAGCCGTTCAAACCGGCGGATGAAAGACCAGCCATAGAAATATGGCTCATCACTAGGCTGCAGATAGCCGAAGTCAAATTTACCACCAGGCACCTACAAAGCAGCACAGATGAGACTGGGTGAGATCTGAACCTCTCTTCAATCCTAATTATTTTTTCCACCTGTATAAGCTGCCCAAAGTATTTCCCCCCCCTGTGGAGAGAGGGAAAGGAAACTCTATCCCACCCTCTAAAAACAGCAGCGACTGACTATCCAGGGGAGTTTAAAACACTGAAAAAATAACTTGATTTTAACTGGATTCTTATCTTTCTAAAATTTGAGGACTAAAAGATTTCTTATTCTTATTGAAGATTTGGGTTTTTTACTTACAAAAAAGAAGTAAAATTGAGAAAGGATTACAAAAATTTTGGACTTAAAAAAACAAAAAAATTAAATGGTGTGGACAACATCTTGTGGCTAAATCTGACACTACAACTTGTTATGGGCTAAAAGAGACTTGGCTTGAAGCCCAGACTATAGATAAGACTTTTGCAATCTTGGCAGATATCAGCTGTGAGAAGCCCAGCTGTGTTTTATACTCAGTGACAAAATTATTTTCATTCTCTGATTGTAAAGCTTTTAATTTAACACACCACTAAGAGAACATGGAAGAAGATCAGGAACAGATTCTTTTTATGTTGAAAGCAATTTATGAAACTATTCTTACAGCTACTGATGAAATAAGAAGCTACAGAAAAGAACAAGATGTCAGCCTGGATATACGAATCCAAACTTTGATTACAGCTAAAGAACCAACTACGCAGAATATAATAGAAGAAAAATTAAATACTACAATAGAAGATTCAACTTATCAACAAACACAGTTAATGGGAAACCCAGAATAGGGACTGACAATATTGAAAATGAAAAAGCCTTTTTATATAAACCAAAAGAAATCTGAGGATCAAGAAGAAGAACAGACTGAAGGAAAGATAAACATTTCAGGACAAGATGGAAAAATAGAGAGACGTTTGGTTAGCCCTTCCCAAAAAATGGAGACTGGATGGCCTTTTTTAAAATCTCAAACAACATATATAATAACAGAGGGAGAACTATTTGATGACTTAAAAGCACAGATATGGAAGGCGAGTTGGCAAAGAAAAAAAGCTAGAATAAGACTGAAGAAAATTGGGGTTTTTACTCAGTGAGGATTAAAATAGAATATACTTAAATAGACAAGATGTGTATTTTGAATACTGGATTTCATTATGAACTGAGATAAAGAAAACTTTGGTCATTTAAAACTTGGAAATATAAATAGCAAAAGTTAAATTTGAATATTGATTGGTTTATAAAGGTTGAATGTAAGTAATTAAGATATATATAAGCCAAAAATCTACTGATAAATGTAATAAACATGTTTTTACTTAGCTGATATAATAAGAATTGTACTAGCTTAAATATGAGATAGTGGACACTAAGTGAAAAAGAGAGGAAGTATTTGATGTTGAAACAAGGGAAATTTTGGTTATTAAATTTAAGACATTTGGAAATTAATAGAAAATAAGAGTGTTACACTGTATTATTAATTAGATGATGTAAGATGGTGAGAAATAGAATATATTCAAATAGATAAGATGTATATCCTGAACACTAGACTTTGTAATGAATTGTGATAAATGGAACTTTGGTCATTTAAAACTTGGAAATTATAAATATTAAATGTTAAATTTAAATATTAATGGGAAACTAAAAATTGGGAAAAACTAATTAGGACATTGATTGTCTATAAAGACTGAATGTTAAAATAATCAGTAGATGTATAAACTAAAATTACTGATAAATGTAAGAATGTTATTTTTATTTAATTCATATAATAAGAATTGTATTAGTTTAAATATGAGACAGTAAATACTAAAGGGAAAAGAGAGGAAATATTTAATGTGGTAGTTTGAGACTTGCACTAAAGATGTTTGTATGTTATTGAATTTTTGATCAACCCAGCCGCCATGTTGCTTTTTAAATACTTAAATGTAAAATTAGAAAATCAATAAACATTAAAAAAAATAGTTTGCCTCATATCGAAAACTTCTTTGCAACCTTGGTCTTCCATTATAAACAATCGTGCCAACTGTGCTTCTTTATTTTTATTAATTTATTGGATATTAATTACCGTTCATATCTTTGCTTTTTATCAGATATGTTATCCTAATTTACATTTTATTTTTCCTACTAAAAAGCATTGATTGAACAAAGCTGTGACGGGCAGCTTCTATGAGCCATCTGGGGAAAAGCACAGCACAGGAAAGAGTATGACATGGAATATAAGAGAAGAAATGATAATGAACATGAATTAACAAATAAAATATGTTTGTTAAATTAACAGAAGGGGGAAGGATCAATTGATCATAAATATCAAGATGGGCTGATATTATGAAGTGGAGCTGATGTACAGTATATGTGTGGGAAAGTGAACATATAGGATTAATTATGAAAAGAACTAACATGTACATCAAATGTTATGAAGTGGTCTCAGCTAAATTGCTCTGGTTGCATGAAAGTAGGAATCCCTTAACTATTTCTGCATACATGACAATATTTTCTAATTCTAGTGTAATTTCAGAGCATACTTAGTCAATGTGTTGGATTAAATAGAGTCTGTTCTTCTTTTTCAAAGTGAAAGTCTGAGTCACCCAACTCCTGGAGTTCACAAACAGGTCAAGAATAAAGACTGACATTTTGAGAAGCATGTTGCCTCTGATGTTAAATACAACTTTACCCTTTATTACATTGCCCACATGTTGATAGTCATTACTGAAACATTGAACTCAACGTTTTTATCTATGTGCTATATTAAGAAACATTTCAATATGTATCCTGAATTTTCAGCCATTCAGTTTCATGGGCTCCATTATAAAAGGAGAAGAATGTGTGAATATTTATTTTGTCCATACCATACATAATTTTATGTACCTCAGTCTCCATTACATTTCTATTTTTGAAGCTATGAAAGCTTTGAAAATGTCATTTTCACTCCTATGGTAATTGGTCCAGTCCCTGATGTTTCTATGAGCAAATGGGAGGAATCCTGTCCAAAAGACTGAGAAATTGCTGCCATTTAGTATCAAATGCACTGTCCTACTGGAGCTAAGTTCTGACTCGGCAGACAGGCACAACCTCTGCTTTATGTGCTTAATTTTTAAAAAAATGTGCAGTTTGGTTCATTTCAGGAGGCCGTGTGCCAGAGATTATCCAATCAGTTGGTTGGAGCTGTTTGGTGATTGAGGCAGGAAGTTTCTGTTTGGCTCATATGAGTGTTATCTGAAGTAAATTACATGACAAATGTTATTCTTTTGTCAAAACTAATTGAACATTTTATTAATATAAATTCAAAATGTGCAGGGTTACCATAGGAATAATTGACACAACATCATGGGCATGCAAACTCGAAGCAATCTTTCCACAATTAATGTAATAAAGTTACCTGTCACATAGGCATCTTGGCTATCATTGCCATCATTTATGCTTTCTTTTATAAAGCGCTTTCTTTTAGAACATTATTCTTCTAATATTCAATCAAGTGCAATCCAAATTCCTGTTGACCAAGCCTGGGGCTGTTCTAATGAGTTCAGTTAAGAGTCCTGAGCAGAGTTGTCCAGACAAGTGGAGGCTGGTTCTGACCCAAGTCCTCTGCTAGAGTCTGGCTGACTCACACAAAGGTCTCTATAGAATATTCTGATATTCTTCCTCTCAAGAATTATCCTCAAATGTGGCCATGATAGTTTCTGCATGGAATTAATTAGCATTGATAAAGCAAATTCAAGGAGGTAGGAAATTATTTCCAAAATTGGGAAATGTTTATTCCTTTGTGTTGATGGTGTGGGAAGTCAGCCCCTCAGAGAAGGAAATATTAAAAGGGCAGAAAAATATATTTCCTCCAAGGATCTTAAAGAGGCACGAAAGCATGCCCAGTTTTCTTAATAGCCCCAGGTCTCCCTCCCCCAAGCAGAAGCCAGCTCTGTACAAATGCAGATGCAGACCATTCAGGAAAGTTGGAGCTAGAAGCTTAAGAAGACAAAGATCTAAAATTTACATACCCCATCCAAACTCTAAGAGTCATCAGCCCCAATCCCAGGGAAGCAGGATATGACCTTTGGTCATAATAGGATTAACCCATCACCATCAGAATACTAGAAAAGCACACTCAGACTCAGGTCAAAGTTCATGCCACAGGAACAGGAAGCAACTCAAAACAAAAGGCTCCAGGTGGCATAAAAACCCACTCTCTACATGTGCTGAGCCCTTTTCTCTCTCCTCTTTCCTGCCAGAACCATCTTTCTGTCTGGCTCTTCAATAAACTGCAACCTTCTTTCTAAAGCAGTCGCCATGTTGTTTATCCCCAGCTTGAATGGAACCATGATTAAGACTTTTCTTTCAACAATTTGGTGACCCAGATGGGACTCCAAGTTAACCTCTCAAATGGACTGAGACTGGTAAGCCCCATCTTGCCGGCAGCAGACGCCTTGTGTCTGTGGATGGGTTTACCAGGCCCTGCCCATGTGGAGCCAGGGTACTAAGGGAGATTTGGTTTTGAGCTCAAGGACTGCTTTGGAAAGAAGGTGAAGGTGAGTACCTCTAAATTTTAACTTTAAAGCCCAGGGGAACAAAGGAAATGTGTATATGTCTGTGTGTGTGAGTGAGAAGACCCTTTTTTCCCACCCTTGGATTTTTCTCCCTCTGGTCTTTCCTAACCGCAGAAAGGATCTGTTCAAGTGGCAGACCCTGGAAACATGGGGGTTTGGTCAGAGTGCAGGACCTTTTGTTAGGGAAAAGTGAGAGGCTGTGTGCAAATGGAATGGAATGAGTGAATGAGAGAATTGGATTTGGGTAACCAGCTGGTAAGGCCCTGTAAGCAAAGGTCATCTGTAGGAAGGGCCTGTACTAGTGCACAAAGCACTAGGTCTTCCCAGACTTCTTCTAAGTCTGAAAACTGACAGGAGGGGTAATAGAAGGAGGACGTGTACCTGTTGCGGCAGGTCCTCCTCGGACCCTTTTTGATCTGCAAAGTGACGGCAGGGAGTTCCCTAGGTAGGAAGGTCCTGTACTTCGTTTAGGGAATTGAAGTATTCCTGGGCAATTTTTTTAGTGCCCAAAAACTGATAGGTGGGGCGGCAGGGATAGTGTTGCTGAGAGCGGCTGGGAAGTGCTGCTAGGAACCCAACTGAGCCGATTGAACCCCACATCGGAAGGGGAACATGGTAGAGGGTTGGAATTAAGACACACATTGGAGATTTGCTCGAGGTGTGGGACGAGAGCCGAGTGCCTGTCCTGGATGGTATGAAAAAGGAAGCGAGCAAGAGAAATTTGTGAAGAATGGGCTTTGCTCAGGGTTTTGATGGGAAACCAGTTTGGCTAAATAAAGGTACTTAAAGGGAAAATAACAAATAGTGACTCTCTCTCTCTCTCTCTCTCCCTCCCTCCCTCCCTCTCTCTCTCTCTCTCTCTCTCTCTCTCTCTCTCTCTCTCTCTCTCTCTCTCTCTCTCTCCTTCTCTCTCTCTTCCTCTNCTCCCTCTCTCTCTCGCTCTCTCTCTCTCTCTCTCTCTCTCTCTCTCTCTCTCTCTCTCTCTCTCTCTCTCTCTCTCTCTCTTCCTTCTATGCAACCACGTGGTATGTTTAAGATTTGTGCCCTCCCTAATTTGAGTTAACTGAGATTTATGGTGGGAATGACTAGGATGTGTAAAACTAAGACTTCTGTTTCCTTTTCTGTTCTCTTGTCTTTGTATGTATATGTGTGTCAAAGTCTTTGTGTGTGAGGTAAATGTGACTGTTAATTGTCTCTAATTCAAAGAGAAAGAATTTTAAAATTCTGCTAGAAATTCTGCTTAAAAGAAGCTACCCAAAGGAAATACCCTCACTCTGTTTGTCTGGCCAACAAACAGAGTGAAGAAAAATGTGTGTGTTTGTTTGTTTTTCTTCTTCCTTTCTCTCTCTGTACTCTTAAGAACAGCCCCAAAGTTACCAGGAGGGGATGTTTTAAGTTCATCTGCTGGAAAAGTTTTACTCTTGTATTTATTGTATGTGTTATAAATGGGTTTTATCTGCCTATCCTTTTCCTGAAGCATGAGGTGTGTCTAGCTACAAGAGCCTCCTGAAACTCAGGTTTGCTTGTATGGAGAAATAATCTCCTTCTTAAGTTACTTTTCTTATCCTATCACTAATTGGTGAAACTACTATGAAGCTAATCCTGGAACATATAAGCATTTTTCAATCTCTAAAATAATGTGGTCTATTTTAGAATAAATGTTAAGGGTAGATCCTCCTGCCCCTGGCAAATTGCACACCTTAAAATATTAGGCTTTTAAAAATTATTTGGAGCTTTCAGCATTCTCAAGCTGCCCAGCATTTATGTTTCAAGTTGCAGGTCCTTAAGTCTTTAATACGTTACAAATATTCAAGTTCAGAAATGAAACTTTTCATGTATGTTCTCTTATCAGAATCCAGCCTTTCTTTTGTCCTCATCTGTGATTTCCTCATTTTGTCTGCCTATCTGTTTCTTTAACCACTGCAGTATTAATGCCTTTTCAAACTCTGTCTGCAAGCTACCCCCCCCCATTCTACTTTTCCTTATCTTCTGTTCTCCATGTCTTTGTCTGCCTCTCCTGGGAGAATCTACCCAGAAAGGGGGGAGGAGATCTTGCTCTCATGTCTTTCAGCCCTACACAGATGACTCCACATCCTTTGGAAGCAGAGCACACTGACCCAGACACTGCCTCCATCCATTTGAGCCATGGAATTGAGTTTTGAATCCTGCCATCCACTAAAAAGCCACCATGCAACCTGAGTGGAACATCTTCCCAAGTCCTACCATTCCCCCAGATGTCTGTAAAAGCTGCAGAAAAGGGAAGGAGTCCTGGAGCCATTGGTCGCCACGTGAAGCCTCAGAAGAAAATTAGGAAGACTATGGGGGGAGAGTGGGAAGTCATTGTAAAATTTTCTTTCTTGCCCCATTTGTATTGTAATAAGCCAGTTGGATGTATTTATGGAGTGATGGCATTTGGGAATAGTTGGCACAGCAAGTAATGAACACCTTGGGACTTCTGTCTGGTGAGAGGGAAAATTTATCCAGGATGGTTGTATTGCCTATTTGTATTAGTAGCTGCACACACATACATTCACAAACACCATTCAGAATCACATTGAGTCTATCTCTTTCACTTACCTTCAGTAAAGCTCCAGCCTGATTCTTGTCCTGTGTCATTAAAACTTTGTAGGAACAACTTCCAGCAAAATTCCAAGGGGGAGGGAACCAGCCCCCCTCAGGTGATTTGAAATTCATATGACTGAGGAAGTAGCAGGAAAGAGATCTCCAAACCTAAGCCCTGTATATCTTGCACTGGTGGACTCAGATTGGGAGTCCTAGGGCTCACTATGTGCAATTTAAGAAAAAAAATTAATAGCCTGGTTTGCATACTGGCTAACCTCAATTGGACATTTCAAACCTGGATGCACTGAACTAAGAGCTAAGGCAGGAAACAACCCTTGAAAATGGGCAGCCAGTGGTTATGTACTGAGGCAAACCATGGCTGTGAAGAATTTTGGGAGGGATGTGCGAACCTGACTGGAACTCAAAGTGACATCCAACATTTGAAAATAATTGGCACAGAATATTGGAAACTATAAATTTCTTTTCCACCTAACAAAATTTTTGCCCTGACTTTTAGAACTTTATGGGTTGCAATCTCCCATTTTGGGAGCCACTGAAAGGATCTTTTTCTGCTTGCCTCCATTAGTGTCTTCTTTTTTTGGCTTAACAGTTTAAAAGCTTGTTTACCAAATCTCCCTGATCAGATCAATTTTAATCTTGTGCCAGTAAAAGTGTGTCACCCACACTAATATGGCACAAAGGGAGATTGTGGGAAGTCAGCCCCCCTCCCCTGAGAAGGAAATATTAAAAGGGCAGAAAAATATATTTCCTCCAAGGATCTTAAAGAGGCAGGAAAGCATGCCCAGTTTTCTTAATAGCCCCAGATCTCCCTCCTCCAAGCAGAAGCCAGCTCTGTACAAATGCAGATGCAGACCATTCAGGAAAGTTGGAGCTAGAAGCTTAAGGAGACAAAGACCTAAAATTTACATACTCCATCCAAACTCTAAGAGTCATCAGCCCCAGTCCCAGGGAAGCAGAATATGACCTTTGGTCATAATAGGATTAACCCATCACCATCAGAATACCAGAAAAGCACACTCAGACTCAGGTCAAAGTTCATGCCACAGGAACAGGAAGCAACTCAAAACAAAAGGCTCCAGAGGGCATAAAAACCCACTCTCTACATGTGCTGAACCCTTTTTTCCTCTCCTCTTTCCTGCCAGAACCATCTTTCTGTCTGGCTGTTCAATAAACTGCAACCTTCTTTCTAAAGCAGTTGCCATGTTGTTTATCCCTGGCTTGGATGGAACCACGATGAAGACTTTTCTTCCAACAATTGCATAAAAAAGAAAAGAAAAGGGCTTGTGACAGCAAAGACTGCAGGCTCTGCTATGTTAGTTAGCTCAGCATTAGTTCCATTGAGCGTGCTGTAACTGGTTCCATATCTTGCCAAATACTGTGACACATTCAGTGCACTGCTTTGGCCAGTTTATGTTGCACACTAGCAAGACTTAAGTTTCAAAATAAAAGTCTCAGACCCCCCCTCACCCCCCCAAATGAAAGAAAACCCTTCCCTCTTTTCAGTATGATGTTTGATATGAAGAACTTCTACTGAGATTTCTCTGCAGAGACTTTGGGTTTTCCTGGCAAACAGGGTTGAAAGATCCTCAGCAGAATGTCTGCACTTTGCATGTCAAGAGGAGCCAGCAGGTTGGGTGTGCCAGCCAAGGGAAACACAGCCTCAGCCCCAAGAACGCTTTTACAAGACACAGACCCACAGCGGGCTTGGAGGAGATGACTAAGCTGGGGGCCTCTTGTCTGTTTTTATCTCTCTCTCTCTCTCTCTCTCTCTCTCTCTCTCTCTCTCTCTCTCTCTCTCTCTCTCTCTCTCTCTCTCTCTTTCCCAGCAAAGACGTTTTTAGGGTCCTAATGTGTAGTTGCTATACGGGATGATATGATATTAGATGAGTCCCTGAATCTCCCTCTAAGTTCTAAGCCCTTTAGATGCAACCTCTCTCTTCCACCTTCTCTTAAAACACTCTCACACAGATCAGTTTGTCAAACAAGTATTTCCATGGCCAAATCCCAAGAAAAGGGAATTCCTTTCTAATCAGGAGAGGGGGGAAAAACAGTAAGGAAAAGGCAGGAATCACACATACTGTTGTGTTCTTTTGTATTCCCCCCCTTAATCCCCTATGCGCATCCTGATCACCCATTAAGGGTGATTGCCCTTCTCCATCTGCATACAGTTTCATGCCCGTTGCTGGTTGGCTAACTAGCAACGGGGTCTTACCAGCCAATGGAATTGTGTGATTACAAGCCAGGGGAATCCCATAAAAGAGGGCTCCCCTGGCC
>NW_015386370.1:2072478-2073675 GCF_001527695.2 Protobothrops mucrosquamatus | reverse complement strand
ACCGCGCCGCTCACCGCCACGCCGCTCACCGCCCCATAAACCACGTGAGAACAAATGGAAGGGGTCAGCCCGACCCGAAGGGAGGCGCGACCAGAGAAGGGGCTACGACGACGACCAGGACGAGCGTAAAGTGCATCACATGGTTGTCAGCCACACCAACTCGACTGGCGCGGAAAAGTTTTTCGCAACGGTCATGATCAAGAGGCAACCATGTAAGATGGAGGTGGATACGGGATCCATCTGTTCCATCATGTCGTGGGACAAGCTCAAAAGACTGCTGCCGGAGCTGTCCCACACCGCCCTGGAGAAACCAACGGGACGGCTCGTAGACTTCAACGGCCACAATCTTCACGTGCTAGGTCAAGCACGGGTGGATGTCTCGTTCCGGGGACACAAAGCTCGCCTGCCGCTAACCGTTGTGGAGGGCCATTGACCCACCTTGCTCGGCGTCGAGTGGCTCAAACCCCTGGGCCTGGGATTCACCGGCCTACACAGAATCCACAAGGAGGAGTTCGAGCAGCTGTTGGAGGAGTTCCCGGACGTGTTCGACGGCTCACTGGGTAAATACCGGGGGAAACCCATTTCTCTGAACTTGGATCCCAGTGTTGCCCCGATCCGATTGAAGCCCCGCCGTGTCCCTTTCGCCCTACGACACAAAGTGGAC
Organism: Protobothrops mucrosquamatus; assembly: GCF_001527695.2. Lineage (NCBI taxonomy): Eukaryota > Metazoa > Chordata > Lepidosauria > Squamata > Viperidae > Protobothrops > Protobothrops mucrosquamatus. The sequence goes on along the minus strand of NW_015386370.1, from coordinate 2,073,011 downwards.
GAACAGCTAGACAAACTGCTAGCCCAAGGGGTCATCGAGCCGGTGGACCACGCCAAGTGGGAAACGCCCATCGTCCTCCCCCTTAAGCCAGATGGATCCTTGCGGGTATGTGCCGATTACAAAGGGACCATCAACAAGGCGTTACAACCCCACGCGTATCCCGTCCCCGTAGTACAGCATCTTTTATACTCGGGGGACGGGAACGTGTTTGCGAAGCTGGATCTCGCTCAGGCGTACCAGCAGTTGCCGGTGGACGAAGCCACCGCAGAAGCCCAGACCATAGTGACTCATCGGGGGGGCGTTCAAATGCAACCGACTCCAATTTGGGGTGAGTGTAGCCCCAGGACTTTTTCAGAGTGTTATGGAGCGGTTGCTGCAAGGCATTCCGGGGGTGGTGCCGTATTTTGACGATGTCCTCATCTCCGCGACATCGAGAGACCAGCTGAAGGATCGCCTGCGCCAAGTCCTTAGTCGGTTTCAGGCCCGGGGATTGAAAGTAAAAAGGGACAAATGCAAACTAGGGGTCCCAAGGG
>NW_015386370.1:2066419-2070036 GCF_001527695.2 Protobothrops mucrosquamatus | reverse complement strand
TTAAGGGTGATTGCCCTTCTCCATCTGCATACAGTTTCATGCCCGTTGCTGGTTGGCTAACTAGCAACAGGGTCTTACCAGCCAATGGAATTGTGTGATTACAAGCCAGGGGAATCCCATAAAAGAGGGCTCCCCTGGCCCAGATGCCAGTCCGGATTTACTTTATGCCTTGCCAATAAACCGAGAGCTGACTGTCACTTGACTCGTGTCTACTGCCTGCGCGATCTAACACATACCTTAGTAAATTTGTGCTTTAGCTGATTTTATACAAATAAACTCTGGAATACATGAGTCTGATGATTAAGGAGGCAGACGCTACAGGAGAAAGGAAGAGAATTAAATCACAACTGAAGCATAAAAAAGAGTCCTACCCAAATCATTTTGGCCTGACACTTCATAAATTATGTGCATAAGCTTAAACAAAGCTTCACAGGGGTGAAATGGGATGCTGAGTTCAGCATTCAACTTTTCATCTTTATAAAACCAGCACAGAAAGAAAAGCAGGAGCGAGATATGCCCTTCTCCTACACTGTAGAGTTGCATTTAAGTCCTAAGCAGAAAGGTCCAAATGATACCTTTTCCTCCTTCCATTCCTATATGGATTGATTGGTCCCTGCTCTTGAGTAATTCTTATTCATTTCAATGCAGATTTTGTAAGGACATAAAGTCCTGTAACATTACAGGCAGATTTCTGCTAGTTTAGCATCTTGATAATAGACTCTGTTGGCTTCATTGTTATTGGGAGTGACAAAAGGGCTGGCGGTATGGTTGTTCACTTTGATTATACCAGTAGCAATCAACAAGCAGGCAAGGAGCCATGGAATTAGAAAAAAAGGTCTCCAGCAGTTGAACTGTTAAACTGAATCTGTGCTGGGGTTATAGTGTAGCAAAGGGAGCAACCAAATGTTCATCTTAATTCCAATGTTGCTCAGTAAATCTTGTTAGATTAGCCAATATTCAAAAGCTGCCATGTGCACCTTGGTCTCTCTTGCAGCCACACATAATATACTTTGCCTGGACAGGACATAAGCAGTTCACTCCTTGGTTGGCATTCACTGACTACATAGCTCAAATGCAGACACTCAAGATGCTTCCAAATTATAGTACTGGGAAGGCCCAATATTGCTATCAAATCCAATCCTCTGCTAGTTCAGGAATCCAAATTAAAGAATACCCAACAAATACTGTAGCTGTTTAGCCTCCATCTGAACATGGAATGGGACAACTCACTGCAAACAACTCGCTGCAGGACAACTTACCATGGTCAACTTGCCATGTTGATATTTCACTATGGGACAATTCAACAATTCAATTTAGTTATTTAAACTAATTTTAAAAATATTTTAATTTTTGTCATTCACATTTCATTTTGTTCTTCCTTTGGCATCCTTTCTTTAATGATTCTTTTCCTCTGTTTCTTTGATATTAGTGTAACTTTTGTCCCATGGCAAATTGGCCATGGTGAGTTATCACAGACTCATCTGAACACATCCAGTGATGAAAAATCCATCATCATCACTGGATGTGGAACAGCTTACCCTCAGAAATCATGGGCACTCCATCACTGGAGATTTTTAAGAAGAGACTAGACATTCACCTGTCTAAGATGGTACAGGTTCTCCTGCTTGGCAGGGGGCTGGACTAGAAGATCTCCAAGGTCCTTTCCCGCTTCTATTCTATTCTATTCTATTCTATTCTATTCTATTCTATTCTATCTCTATGGGGTATTGACTTCAGTCTCACATGATTTTCATTTACATCCATTATCCTGCATTTTGAAGCAATACAGAACAAGTCTTTAATGTAGCTTCTTGGGAACCTTTCAGCTAATTCCAGTGTATTACTATATTCCCCCTCTTCTCTTTTCAAAGTTACAAAGTCCAATTTATTGGCTCTTTCTTAAAAAAAAACTTAGCTTTAAGATCCTCTCATCATCTTTCTCTGAAATAGTTTAAATGTTTGGATCTTTCCTAGTAGCTTTTCCTGCAGTGGAATCCTGCTTATCACCATTCTGAGTTTATTAAAATCCACTCTCCTGAAGTCCAAGATACATATTCAAGTGTACTCCACTTTAGTTTTTCTTAATACCAAGAAATGCAGCATTACATTACCACTTCCCTCACCACTTTTACTTTTACTTCCTTGTCTAAGTCATCTTTGTTGGTTATTATCAGGATTAGGATAACAGATGCTCCTGCGCTTTCTTCCTTTCTTTGAAAGAGAAAGCTGTCAGAAAGAAAAGTCAGGAATTTCTGGAAAAATCAAACTTGGCAGACTTTGTCTTCCAACAGATGTCAGAGTGACTAAAACCCTCCTTTAATACTAAATCTAGTATTACTAATCCAAAAGCTTAGACAGCTTTTCTGTCATTCCTTTTCTAATGGGTTTATTTTCAAAGGGCAAAGGGAAAAAAAGGAGGTACAATAATAATAAATGTATATGTATGTGTTTCCATAAATGAGGCAGTGTGATTTCAGAGCATTTCCATTACAAACCAGCTGAACTTCCCAGGTTTTCCTGGCATTATTGCTGAAGTTGCAAAGGTATCCTGTTCATATTTGTGATGATTGCAGTGTTTGTAAGGGTTGTTTTAATAAGCAATTAATTATTTGGAGAGAGCCAAATCTTGCGTATCTGATTTATAAAAGAAGCTGACCACCCCTTGAAATAACAACCAGCCCAGAATTAGCAGCCTTGTTTTATCCTGGTCTTTCAGACTTATATGAGTATCAATTATACCTATGAGTAGACACTGCACAAAAGGTTGTTTGTATAGTTTGGGGAAACAAAAGGATGAAGTTTTATTTTAGTGCATGTAATATTATCAGCATGTTAGGAGGCAGATAGAGGGAGGATTAGTAAATTGGGATCTTTCTGATGGTTGTTAAAAATGTTCTGGAATCAACTCAAATACTAATCAGAAACCTCATTGTCTAGCTAAATCACTTTCAGATGCCATTTCAGATACTGAGTGCAATTGCTCCCATTTTTGAATGTAAGGTTTCCTCCTTTTTCTTTCTTTCTTTCATTCCTTTCCTTTTTATTTTTATCCAAATTGGCAGGCATTTTGGTTGTAGATGATCTATTGATGGGCTTCCAGCAGCAGAAAGGTTGCTGAATAGACTCTGGTGTTCTTGCAAATGCCATGAAATGGACATCAGCGCTTTCTTCTTTCCATTTATTTATATTTGATGGAACTGAAAGAGGCTGAGATAGCCAACAGGCTCCTTTTAAAAAATGAATATTTGTTTAATTAAAAGGTCAAAAAGGAAATGGTGATGGGAGTTGCCAGTGGTTTCTGAAGCAAACATGCCTGAGGACCAGGACAGAAAAAACAGCACTTGCTTACCACTGGATAAAGTATCAGACAACACTTGGTGGAGTTTAGGTGCACTGTTTGTTCTCATCAACCCAAGCATAATGTAAGGACCCACCCCACTTTGCATCTTAAGAAGACAGAACTCCTGGAATATTTCTCCCAACAGGCATCTTTATTAAGAGAAAGCTGGACGTAGGCGTTCTAAACAGGACTTGGGGTTGAAAGCTTGCAACTCAAGATTTTAAAAGGGTCCCCCCTTTAGCCACCCCCATCACCCCCTTCTCCCAGAGACAGTCTC
>NW_015386370.1:2042450-2062693 GCF_001527695.2 Protobothrops mucrosquamatus | reverse complement strand
CTAATGACCCCCTATTGTTATTGTTAGTCCTTTTGGTGATTCCACATCCAGTCCCTTTGAAGTAGGCTGAAGGAAATGAGGGCCATAAAGCCCCTTTGTTCTCCCCCTTCCCTTCATCCATGACAGAATCCAGGGAAGGCAGGGATGGAGTTTTTCATAGTTGATAACTTGATATGAAATATGATTGGATTCTGACACATAATTTCTACTCTCTCCCCCTTATCATGAAGTTTTACTGTGTCTCAAGGAGATCTTGAGACAAATAACTGCCACATTGTCATTCAGGTCAATCAGGGACTTAGCAATGTCACCAATTCTTCTGAAATCCAAATAAAAATAAAAAGGAACTTTTAAATATTTATTTTCTAATATAAAAAATGAGCTAGCATCAAGGTTCAACTTTATTTTGAAATGTCTCTGTGACTTAAATCCTTAGCTGTATGAGTGGTAAAAGAGAGCCAGTTTGATCTAGAAGTTAAGGTACCGGGCTAGAAAGTGGGAGATCATGAGTTCTAGCTCCACTTTAGCCATTAAAGCCACCTGGATGACTTTGGGACAGTCACTCTCTCTGAGCCCAACCCACCTCACAGGGTTGTTGTGGGGAAAATAGGAGGATAAGATGTATTGGATATGTTCATAGCTTGAGTTACTTATAAAAATAATAAAGATGGGATACAAATAAATAAATAAGTAAACTCAGACAAACAAGCTAACAGTAAACATCAGAATAACAAAATAATAGAGCTGGAACGGACCTCGGAGGTATTCTAGTCCAACTAGTCTTCTTTGTGGCAGCCCCTCAAATATTTGAACAGTGCTATCAAGTCACCCCTAGTCTTCTATACAAACCCAATTCCTGCAACCGTTGTTCATATGTTTTAGCCTCCAGCACCCTAATCACCTTTGTTGCTTTTTCCAGAATCTCAATATCTTTTTTAAAATATGGTGACCAAAACTGGATTCAGTATTCTAAGTGTGGGCTTACTAAGGCTTTATAAATACTTCATATGATCTTGATTCTAATCAAGCTTATTTAACAGCTTAATCAAGGAACCAACAGCTTGCTCAAGGAACCACCAACATCGACAAGGAAAGCTACTAATAAATAAAATAACAACAAATTCCACTCCCTACTAGCACTGGTGATGTTATCTAGTTTGGTAATGAAATTTCTGCAAGAAAACAACCAAGCTCAGAGAAATCAAGGACCCTGCAAAAAATACAGTCTAATGCAGTTTATTTATCAATGAATATTTCATGCCCCATCTGTATAATCGATGATGATAGATTAGTCCCAGCCTAAAAGTCTGAATATTTTACCACTAAAAATAAATAAATTAATTAAAACAACTGTTATCCTGTTTCACAAAATGGGCAATTCCATGCATCTTAACAGGTTTTTTTTTTAATTTTGTGTCAGTTTGGACTCTGGTGTTGAGAGAATGAGAGAGTGACAGCGAGAGTGAGAGAGACACAAAGATAGAGAGAGAAACAGAAATTTTATTTACAAATAAGAAACAGACTCCAATTAACATAATGCGGAAGGACAGTGTTATGTTTTCTGTTCAATGCGGCATTGAAGAGGCAGTAGGTGAAAAACAACTCTCTTTATTTTAAACTCAAAACAGAAACTAACAACCAATGCTCCACCCATACTTACACACTCAGCCTAAAGGCGGCAGCCAATAGGAACACAGTATTCTCCCGCTTAAATGCATAATAAATAGTCTACAGACAGAAAGTCTGGCTTGTTGGTCACGTGGACTGCTAACCGTTTTTTCACAGTTCTCAGCATCTCAATTCTCAGATTTTAACTCAATACATTACAGACAGCACCCACCCTCCAGAGAAAGAAATATTCTGGGAATATTAAAACGCAGAATATTGTATTTCTCCAAAGAATCTTAAAGGCAGAAAAGCAATCCCAGTTTTTCTTAATAGCCCTAAGCAGAAACTAGGCAGAGGCCAGGTCTGTAGAAATGCACATCTACTTTCAGGATTCTTCTTTTCACCTCTGATCCTATTCCATGTACTGAAGGGAAAGGTGAGAATTTCATTTGAGCCCCCAGGTTCTGAAGTTACCTTCTAGGAGTTGAAAAGTTGATTTTTCTAGTTAATACCTCAAATCTCCTTGCTTTCTCCTCCTAAAGAAATAGGTCTAAGTTTGAATAGCTGTGGAACATTTTCCTGTTTGGAGGAGTGGGAAATGAGAAACACCAGCAAAAGATACTACTAATACATATTTTTCTTTCTGCATCCAGATAAAGTATTCTATTCTGGTTTCCTAAAGGCAATTATCCAGGAAAAACATGTGTGCAGCCATCTGAGATGCACACTAGACATGAAGAGGATTCAGTAATTTGTGTGGAATGTGGCAAGAGTGCTATAGGAACCCCTGGAGGTTCCTGATTAATGCTGGAGGAATGCCATAATAGAATCATTTCTATTCTAGGTATAGCATACAAAGGATAAAGTTAAGTGCTCTGACTCTAATTTTTTCAGAATTGGAGTAGGGAAGAATGTTTTGGTTATTGAGCAACCAACATGAAAAGATTTGGATGAAGAGTTAAAAAAATGATCTATTGAAAGAAAAACTCTTCTGCTACATTTCTTGAAAAGGAGAGCTTAATTTATTGACTGTTGTAACAACCTATTTTTTTTTAAAAAAAATTCTAGACATAGTCTAATAATGCCCCCTTTTTTATGATGGACAACTATTTACTAGAATAGGCTGCCTTAGTGTGAACTTGATTTCCAAGAGTAAAAAAAAGATATACAATTATGTAATTATTAATTTTAATTCATAATTCAATTTCCCAAGAATCCCAAGGAAAAATTACATAGCTAAACCAAATGAAAAAAAAAAACTGGCAGAGTCACATTTTCCAGTATCATTAGAGTGTTGTACCTTTCCACAAACCTATAATCAATTTAGAGGCCCTGCTTCGAATTATTCTCCTCACAGAGCATTTCTGTAAAAAGACAATTATTTTCAATTTGCCAAGTTTTTCTCATCTCTGCAGATATTATTTATAATATAATTATAATTAAGAAAATATATTATTTTGTATCAGGCAAATTGTACTGGTAGACAAGAAAAGCCATATTTCTACAACATTTCCAAATGCGTGAACATTCAGCTCATCAGCTGATTCCCCACCCCCATTCCACCCAGGTATTTAGTTGTGTTGTTGAACAGAAACCAGAGCACAACTTTATCAAAACATTCATCAGAGAATGCAGGAATTCCGATGAGGCTAATTCTTGAAAGTGAATTAAAATTAGAGAGCAGAACAGAGTTTCAGCATATTGTCCATTGCTTCAATGTAGCCTTGGAGAGGCTGCTGACATTCCTAAGGTGACCAACCGTCCTCCTTTAGGGAGGACAGTCCTCCTTTTTTAAGTTCTGTCCTCCCTCGAAAAGTGTCCCCCTACATGTCCTCCTTTTCGATATTTGAAGACTAATCTGCAGGGCTTTTTTTTTTGTCATAGAACGCTCAGAACAGCTTTCCGGCACCTTTTTTTGATGGTTTTTTTTCAACTTTTGCATGAGCTGTGCTACTCTCCCTATTGCCTTTCGAAAGCCAATAGGAATTGCTCCTGAGCGCACCAAAACACCCGGCCGGCAAACTTTGCACATGTAAGTTGTCTGCAGCGAAGGTGAATTGGCAGGAACTTTGCACCCCTCCCTGCTACCCAACTACACCATCTCCTAATTAGTCCCGAAGATACCTGGAGGAGACTAACTTCCATTTAGGGATGGAAAAATCAAAAAAGAAGAAATGCCATTTCAACGATAAATTGAATAAGGAATTTCCATTCATCACATCAAAGAAGGATAACATTGTTTTCTGCAATATTTGCAGCGGAGAATTTTGTATTGCAGTTGGGGGCAGAGCAGCTATTACGAAACACTTGACCACCAAGAAACATAAGCAATCATCAGATGCATCTGCTTCCAGTTGTAAAGTAACAAGTTTTTTTAAAACTTCAAAATATTCTGAAGATGAAAAACAGTTAGCTGCAATGGAGGGAACATTTGCAGTCCATACCATACCATAATTCACAATCAAAGTTTTCGTAGTATGGATTGTACAACTAAATTATTGAAAAAGTTTCACAATGCTAAATTTTCGTGCACCAGGACAAAATGCGAGGCTATTATTAAATCAGTATTTAAAAATTACTGTGACAAAATACTTACAGAAGACTTGGAAACTGCAGCATTTGTAACGGTTTTATCTGATGCATCCAATCATAATGAAACTAATTTGTATCCAATACTAGTAAGATATTTTAATGTTACCAAGGGCATTCAAGTAAAAATTTTAACTTTAGAGTCCATTGAGGGCGAAACTGCTGAAATTTTGACAAACCATCTATACAGAGTAATAAATGAAAACAATTTGAAATCCAAAGTTGTTGCACTAACAGGTGATAATACAAACACAAATTTTGGTGGGCAAAGACGCAAAGGGGTGAATAATGTGTATGTAAAATTACAAGATTTACTCCAAAAGAAAATACTAGGAATAGGTTGTAATGCACATATTTTGTCAAATGCAGTCAACATGGTGTCATGTGCCATGCCAATTGATGTAGAAGTAATAATAACTACAATTTATTTGTATTTTAGTCGTTCGTGTGGCTACTTTAAAACAATTTTGTGAAGAAGCGAATGTTCAATACAAAAATGTTTAGGATATTCAAAAGTTAGATGGCTTGCTCTAACACCTGCTATAGAGTGTGTTCTACAATTATTTGAGCTTCTCCATTCATATTTTTTAAGTTTAGACAAATGTCCTAAAATTCTGGAATCATTTTTCAATAATGAAATATCTGAGATATTAATGTATTTTGTACAAAATCAAGCATCTATTTTTCACAAAATGATTCAAAAGATTGAAGGTGAACACATTTCAGCTACAGAAGTTAGTCTTATTTTGAATGACTTTATCCTTCAATATAAAACTCGATTTGAAGAAAATTTTCTTCCTTTAGTTATAAAAAGAAAATTGTCAGACTTAGAGGAATCAAATCCGGGCATAACGGAAAAGTTTATCAAAGAAGTGCAGAATTTTTACCAAACATGTTTTCAGTATATTGAAGAATGGTCTGAAACAAACATCACAGGAAATAATAGTTTTCAATGGTGTTTTTTGACTTGATCGCAAGTATATTGGACAGATATTGAATCTTGTGTTTTTATCTAAAGAAATGGCAGACATTAAAATAGATGACAATTGTCTCTTTGAAGAAATTAGAAGATTGAATGTATTTTTAAATTCTGAAAAATTAATACAATGGAAAAATAAACATGTTGAAATTGATAAAAGATGGGTGGAAATATTCAGCCATTTCAAAAATGAACATATTCCATGTGAAAATTTATTTATTCTTGTTCAATTTACGTTGTGCTGCCCTGGAACTAATGCAGCAGTTGAAAGGGCTTTTTCAATTGCTAATGATTTTTGGAAAAGTGAGAAATCGATATTGAATGTTGATACTCTAGCTGCAGCACTTGCCATAAAATTCAATATGAAGGATATTTCTTGTTCAGATATTTCCAATATATTGTTAGAAGATGATACATTGACAAAAAATATTCATTCAATGGAAAAGTACTCATTTAAATAATAATTAATAGGCATGTAAGCATAATTACAATATAAAATGTTATTGTTACAAATGTTTTTTATTATGCGTTTATCATATTATAGTGTATTCTGTATTATTGTTGCAATGAATAAAATGTGTCTTTTATTTACGATATTTTTTTCTTCAATTTATTTGTGTCCTCCTTTTCATTGTAAAAAAGTTGGTCACCTTAACATTCCAAATCAAGAAAATCCAAAATTCTTTCAACCACATAGTTCTGAAGGGACAATACCTGGAAATCCTGGTAACAAACCACACCATTTCATTATTAGCATGTCAACAGCAGTTTGAAGAGCAACTTAGTCAATGTGGACTACACCTCCCATTTCAGTGAAAGAGTTTTCAGGTGTTGTTTCTCCCACTCTGCAGAAAATCCTGGAAAAAAATCCAGCTTTTACTGTTATTTATTTGTTTGTTTATTTAATAGTTTAGTTAATATATTTAAAAATAATTTAAAAGAAAAAATATTACAATAACAACAAAATAAATTGTATACAGAAGGATTTCTCATGCAAAAATTATATATGCACCGATATATATTAATTACTCTTCTTGTCTATTTCTTCCCAGAAGATAACTTTAGGACATTGCATAAGTATGTTTTTTAATGAAGTGTTATTTTGGTTACATCTCCAACAATACAATGATTAATAATAAGGTGACCAACCGTCCTCCTTTAGGGAGGACAGTCCTCCTTTTGTGAGTTCTGCCCTCCCTCAAAAAGTGTCCTCCTACATGTCCTCCTTTTCGATATTTGAAGACTAATCTGCAGGGCTTTTTTTTTCTCATAGAACGCTCAGAACAGCATTCCGGCACCTTTTTTTGATGTTTTTTTTCAACTTTTGCATGAGCTGTGCTAGTCCCCCTATTGGCTTTCGAAAGCCAATAGGAATTGCTGCTGAGCGCGCCAAACACCCGGCCAGCAAACTTTGCACATGTAAGTTGTCTGCAGCGAAGGCAAATTGGCAGGAACTTTGCACCCCTCCCTGCTACCCAACTGCTACCCAACTGGAGGAGACTGGAGCGGCGATGCCACGGTAACTTTCTCTTGATCTTCAGTTCTGCAAGGGCAATAATGGCTGTGGGCGCAAGAGGCAGGGGTGGCGGGGCTGCTGCGGGCGGGGGTGTGAGGGGCGGCAGTGGCCAGCTGCCCCCATGCTGTGGGAGCCGCGGGGCCTGCTCTACATGGGGCTGTGCAGGGTGGGTGGTGGTGCTGGCGGGGCAGCTGCAGGCGGGGTGTGTCGATGGCGGGCTGTCCCCCGGGGCCAGAGCCGGTGCAGCTGGTGCTTTGGGAGCCACGGGGCCCGCTCTACACAGCGGGGCAGCAGTGCTGGCGGGGTGGCTGTGGCTGTGGGTGGGGGCGTGGCATGTAAGCATAATTACAATATAAAATGTTATTGTTACAAATGTTTTTATTATGCATTTATCATATTATAGTGTATTCTGTATTATTGTTGCAATGAATAAAATGTTTCTTTTATTTACGATATTTTTTTCTTCAATTTATTTATGTCCTCCTTTTCATTGTAAAAAAGTTGGTCACCTTATTAATGAGAGTTTTAGTATTAAGTTTAAAACATTTTTCCATTGTTTGGCAAAATCGGCCTCTTGTTCATTCAGTCTTTACAATTTACAATTTACATACAATTTACAATTTAAATATCTGATAACAGATATTTATAAAGATTGACAGTTCGATTTTTGGTCTCATAAAATTTAATAATCCCTTGTAATAACTTAGATGTCACTGAAGATGAAAATGCCTCTGATCCAAAATATAGTGTTAGCCAATGTTATAACTGTAAACACAGCCAATGGTTGCAACTGAGAAAAGATGTTTATTTTTTAATCATTTTTGGGTGGGTCGGGGGGTGTCTTAAGTCAATGTTCGCTCTTGAGTTAGTCTTAATTCCTGGGACTGCCTGGACAAGTTTGCATAGTTTCCTGGCAAGGCTTTTCAGAAATGGTTTGCTATTGCCTCCTTCCTAGGGCTGAAAGAAAGTGACTGGTTCAATCATCCACTTGGTTTCAGGCTTAAGACAGGACTAGATCTTATAGTCTCCTAGGTTCTAGTCCAGTGCCTTTAAGCAATACATTAAACTAGCTCTCATATAATTAAACACAGAAAATAATAAAAGCTCATTATCATCAACCAATAGTTGATTTAATGTAAAGGTTCTAGCTACCTTCCAGGTCTTTCAGAAAACTATTTTTAATCAGTTTGAGTTCCTGATTATCCTATAGCATCAATTTAGCATGAATAAAAGAATCAAAATATTTTTTATGAATAATTATGGAGTTTCTTTTAGTTAACACGTGATATAATAAATCTATTATATTCTGAACCCGAAACATTCCAAAGAACTGAAGAATTATGATGAAACAACGTATCAAGTTTTTGAAAGTATTTTTGGATACTGTATTCATATAGTATAGAATTCCATACAAGATATAAAGTATCTAAAATAATTTAAGAGTATCTATTCTGAAGAATAATTTTAATTACTCCCCTTATTATTCTCCAGAGAAATATCTTTATGTACCCTAATCATATTCATTGTATTTCAGAAATATTATTTGGGATAATAATATCATAATAATTAATAGATTCAGTCCATATGCAAAAATCAGAATTACTTAATGTGTACATAAACACGATTTTACTTATAGGTAAGTTTTTAGACCAGCTGACAGAGTATCTTCCCATTTTGTCAAAGTCATATTAACATCAGATAAATCAAAGCCAAAATCAAAGTATGAGGTTTGAAGATAAATAATAAAATATGATCAGATTGACTATGTATTTTGCAGACAAATATGGAGAAACTCTATATAGTCGGTAAAAACAAGACCTGGACTGACTGTGGCTCAGATAGTGAGCTTCTTATTGCAAAATTCAGGGTTAAATTGAAGAAAGTAGGGAAAACCACTAGACCATTCAGGTATGACCTAAATCATATCCCTTATGAATATACAGTGGAGCTGATGAATAGATTTAAAGGATTAGATCTGTTAGACAGAGTTCCTGAAATCTATGGATAGAGATTTGTAACATACAGGAAGCAGCAACTAAACAATCCCAAAGAAAAAGAAATGCAAGAAAGCGAAGATGCTCTCTGATGAGGCCTTATAAATAGCTGAAAAAAAGAAGGAAAGTGAAAGGCAAAGAACAAAAGGGAAAGATATAGCCAATTGAATGCATATTTCCAGTGAAGAGCAAGGAGTGATAAAAAGGTTTTCTTAAATGAACACTGCAAAGAAATAAAGGAAAACAATAGAATGGGAAAGACTAGAGATCTCATCAAGAAAATTAGAGATATCAAGGGAACATTTTGTGCAAAGATGGGCACAATAAAGGACAAAAATGGTAGACCTATAAGAAGCAGAAGAGATTAAGAAGAGGTGGTGGGAATATGCAGAAGAATTATGCAAGAAAGATCTTCATGTCCCTGATAACCACAATGCTGGAATCGCTGACTTTGAGCCATATATCCTGCAGTACGAAGTCAAGTGGACCATAGAAAGCATTACCAATGACTTCCAGTTTGATGTTGCGGCACGAGGGTGCAGGAAGACAGGGCTCCATCTTCCGCGTTAGATTTCGCCCCGTTGGGGACCCTAAAAAGGGTTGAAAGTCACCCCGAAGAGGTGATGGAGAAGGAGGGGACCCTCGTTGATCACAGGAGGGTGATGGCCCTTCTGTTTGATCTGAGGAAGCCCTCCAATCCGCCGGGGGAAAGACTGGCTACATTCGTGTGGCCAGTCAGAAGCTGCTGACAACCGAAGAAAATAAGCATTAACTAGCAACTTTTGAGCAACATGGGTGGAACTGGGTGAGACCCTATCCTCTCTTTATGACTTTATGACTTTTTCCTCAGGAAAAACCGCCCAAAGCAAAGAATCCTCCCTAATGAGAGAGGAAAGGGGAATTTCTACCCCATTCCCTCAGGAAAAGATGAGTGATGAATTAATTGCTTGGGGGAAAATAGAGAAAATTACAAGATTAATTTGGAATCAATACACATATATAACTTTGAAATTTGGGGACTAAAAGTGCTTTTGAGATTTTTTTTTTAAAAGAGACTTAAAAAGCTTGTAACATAAGTTTGGATGTAAAAAGCTGGAAGACGGCATCAATGACATCTAGTGGTGAACTACAGCACTACAATTTATTATGCCTAAAGGAACTTGGCTTGAAGTCCAGACTCAGATAAGACTCTTTTTGTTTTCAGAAACTTTCACTTTTGAAGACTGCAGCTGGGAAAAGGTATAAAAAAAACCCTTCTTGGGCTACTTATTTCTGTGGCAGAGACAATAAACTATTTTGAAACTGGTCTGCCTGGACTACGAATATAAATACTAACTGACTTTTAAAGCTGTGACATGGAGCTATTTCCCTGTAGAAGAAACATGCATTATTGATTGAGATGATGGAATACTTTGGATTATAAACCTTTGATTGATGAACAATTTTTAATTGCTCTTTTCTCTCTGGACAGAAAGAATATGTTTTTCATTGGTCAGAAAAAATTGAAAAATTTGAACTAGGAAAGTTAGTTGACAAAGGAAGAAAGCTAGAGTAAGACTGAAGAAAATAGAGGTGTTGACCGATTAGATGGGATATTATACTATTAATCAGATGTCTGAACATGGCTGAGAACAGATAATTGTTAGAAATAGAAGTATTATTATAACTAGAAAGATAGAATTTGTAACTAGAATATTATATTTTGGTATGAGAAAGGAAATATGAAAATACTAAGAGGGTTTGAATAAGGGAAGCTTTTGGTTACCCAAATATAGCTTGTTATAAGAAATTATAAGTGATAGAGACATTTTAAACACTGATGGGAAATTAAAATTTAAAAAAAGTGGGAAAACAGGATATTAATTGAACAAATGGATATTAAGTGCAAATTAAGATATATTTTGGTTAGAAAAGATATTTTAAACCAACATTATTGATATTATTAGGAAAATGTAACAAAGATGTTGATATTCAATTGTATATGTATTAACAACAATAAGAATTATATTTGCCTAGTGTGGGAAAATGTGTACTACCAGAAGAAGAGAGGAAGCATTGGATGATGTAATATTGGGCCTAGATTGAAGAAGCTAATATATACCACTGAATTACTAATGGACCCAGACAACACATTGTTTATCAAGTACTTATGATTGTAAAACTAGAAAATAATAATAATAATAATAATAATAATAATAATAATAATAATAATAATAATAATAATAATAATAATAATAATAATAATAATAATAATAATAATAATAATAATAATAATAAAGTTGGAAGGGACCTTGGAAGTCATCGAGTCCAACCCCCTGCTCAGGCAGGAAACCCTACATCATTTTGGACAAATGGCTGTCCAGTCTCTTTTTAAAAACTTCCAGTGTTGGAGTTGCTGAGAATGGAGGTTGTTGAGATATTTACCTGGGTTGGAGTTTGTGGTTGGTCAACACAGAGCGTTCCTGCGATGATCCATGCAAGCTCTGTCTTAAGGGCAATCGGGCTGCCTGACGGACCTCTGACTATATCTTTATAGGCAAAGGAGTTGGGGGCATCTTGTCCCAACATAAGTAGAATTTTGGCTTCGGGATCTAAGGGAGGTACTGTATGTGTTCCGCGATGTGCGACAGGTAGACTCTAAGAAGCTCTCTACGAAGCCACCACAAGCAACCTCGACCCCTCCCACGACGACAGAGTCTCAACGTGCTTTCAAAGAGCACCCAGAAACTATCGGGGTCCACTGCATGGAAATATGTGGCAACTCACCGTGCCCTCATACATGCTCCCACATCTGTTTGGCTAAAGTCTACCCTGAAGGACGCCCGGAAGAAGCCGTAAAAATGTATGTGGTAATAGATACACAAAGCACCACCACGATAGCTGTGCCAGAATTCTTCAACCTCTTTGATGTACCAACTGAGGAAGCATTTTATACAGTATCTACGCTCACAGTGCCTCACAGCACAGCGGGGAGGAAAACCTATGGACTCCGCATAGAGTCCTTAGATGGAAGCTCAGGGTTCCGACTGCCACCAATGACAGAATGGGACTCCCTACCAAGTGACCGCAGTCCCAACACCAGAGGTGGCAAGACACATATACCTTACCTTTCGCACATCACAGATCACATACCTCCCTTAGATCCCGAAGCCAAAATTCTACTTATGTTGGGACAAGACACCCCCAACTCCTTTGCCTATAAAGATATAGTCAGAGGTCCATCAGGCAGCCCGATTGCCGTTAAGATGGCGTTTGGATGGATCATCGCAGGAACGCTTTATGTTGACCAACTGCAAACTCCAACCCAGGTGAATATCTCAACAACCTCCATTCTCAGCAATGGAAGAGCATGTCACCTAAAACCACGCTGAGAACATTTCATGCTTGTGACAACCAAACCCGTTTTGGAAGCAACGGTGTTCCAGACCAGTGAAAATCACAATGACTCAGCCTTGTCCATAGTGGGCAAACAATTTCTGCAACTACACGCGTTCTCCCAGCGTACTACACATTGGGACAGGCCGTGTCTGCCAGAACAGAAACAAGACTGGGAGTCATGGAGTACACTCCAAAGTTGTCTCCAAAGCATACACGTGCAACGCATGTATGTCTCCAGCTCACCCGCCATCGTACAAAAGAAAGAATTGTACACTTTCTCAGAGGTGTCAACGAAGGTGATTGCAGACATAGGATACATCAGAGTCTACAGCAGGGAGAGCCACATTCATGTTGTTTTCGTCATTGGAAAGGTGAAACTAACAACACAACAAGGCCACATCGTACCAAGGTTTGAACTCTGTGGTACCATATTGGCAATAAAACTCACCAACTTGACAACGAAAATGATAGGCAACAGGCTACAGTTCACCACAAGGTGATGTCAAGGTGATGTCAAGCTACATCTGCAACCAAAGCAGATGCTTCTACATCTTTGTAGACAATAGAGTAGAAAAGATTGAAACATCTTCAAGCCCTGAACAATGGCAACATGTGCCAACAGATAAGAACCTTATGGACCAAGCTAAGCGGTCCACCCTTGCATCACAGTTGACAGAATTGATCTGGCTAAAAGGTCCTGAGTTCTTGACTTGTCCAGACAGCCTGATGCCACAGAGATCAAAACGCTATACGCTTCTAGCTCCAGATCAATATGCCAACGTTCAACCTCAGGCACCCGGCTATTTTCTCAGACAGGATGAGAAAATGACCGTCCAGACCATCTGCTTGCCCACAGTGGGCAAAGAGAGAGAGAAACTGCCTTCTAGCCATTTCCTAGAACCAGCCCGCTTCAAACCCTCCTATAAACGGAGACACCCGAGATCGGGCATAGTATTAATCGTCCTGATCACTTGTCTTAGCATCCCAAAAACTAGCTTTGTAGGAGCCTACAAGGACTTACAGACTATCAACAGCAGGCACAGGACTGGAAAAGGTCAGTTTACATTCCAATCCTCTTTGGGCAAGGCCAAGGAATGTTCAAACTACAGTACAATTTGCTCATTTCACATGCTAGCAAAATTATGCTCAAAACCCTACAAGCTAGGCTAGGCTTCAGCAATATGTGAACTGAAAACTACCAGAAATATAATCTGGGTTTCAAGGAGGCAGAGGAACTAGAGATCAAATTGCCAACATTCGCTGGATTATGGAGAAAGCAAGGGAGTTCCAGAAAAATATCTACTTCTCCTTCACTGACTACACTAAAGCCTTTGATTGTGTGGATCACAACAAATTAAGGCAAGTTCTTAAAGAGATGGGAGTACCAGACCACCTTAGCTTTTTCCCAAGAAACCTGTATGCAGATCAAGAAGAAAATAATTAGAACCAGACATGGAACAACTGATTGGTTCAAAATAGGGAAAGGAGTACAACAAGCCTGTGTATAATCACCCTGCTTATTTAACTTATATGCAGAGTATATCATGCAAAATGCTGGGATGGATAAATCAAAAGCCAGAAATAAGATTGTGGGGAGAAATATCAACAACCTCAGATATGCAGACGATGCTGCTCTAATGGCAGAAAGTGAAGAAGAACTAAAGAGCCTCTTGATGAGGGTGAAAGCAGGGAGTACAAAAGTTGGCTTGAAACTCAATATTAAAAGAACTAAACTCAAAATTAAAAGAACTTCCTGGCAGATAGAAGGGGAAGAAATGGAAGCAGTGATAGATTTTATTTTCTTCGGCTCCAAGTTTACTGCAGATGGTGCTGCAGCTATGAAATTAAAAGACACTTGTTCCTTGGGAAGAAAGCTATGGCATATTAAAAAATAAAGACATTAGCTTACCGACAAAGATCATATAGTCAAAGCTATGGTTTTCTCAATAGTAATGTATGGCTGTGAGAGCTGGACCATAAGGAAGGCTAGGTACTGAAGAATTGATGCTTTTGAATTATGGTGCTGGAGAAGACTCTTGAGAGTCCCTTGAACTGCAAGGAGATCAAATCAGTCAATCCTAAAAGAAGTTAATCCTGATTGTTCTTTGGAAGGACAGATATTGTAGGTAAAGCACAAATACTTTAGTCACCTAATGAGAAGAGAGAACTCATTGGAAAAAACCCTGATGTTGGAAGGATTGAAGGCAAAAGGAGAAGGAGATGGCAGAAGATGAGATGGTTAGATAGTATCATCAATGGAGTGGCATTGGTTTGGACAGACTCTGCCAGACAGTGGAGGACAGGGAGGGCCTTGCGTGCTATGTTCCATGGGGTTATGAAGAGTTAGACATAACTTAGCAATTGAAGAACAATAAAATTATATGTTTCATTTTTTAAAGAAGAGACTGGACAACCATTTATCTGAAATGGTATAGGGCAGTTGTGGCAAACCTATGGCACGGGTGCCAGAGGCAGCACTCAGAGCCCTCTCTGTGGGCACACGCACTGCCGCCGCCAGCAGCTCATGCAGGTCGGGGCCAAGGTGCATCGGGCGGGGCCAAGGTGCATCGGGTGCATGAGAGGAACAGGCTCCATGCACAGGCCAAGGGCAAAATCTGCGAGAGGTCAAGATGACCAGCAGTGACCTGCTCTCCAACCGCAAGCAAAAGCAGATGGGACAGAGTAGGCGCATCCGGCGATCTGCATCACGTGTCTCCCCCCTCCCCTACTCCGCCTGCTGCTGGAGGGCTGGCCCAATATTGGCAGCAGACTGCGGAGCCCCAGAGTGTACCAGTTGAGGGGCCAGCAGGCTGTGGCTGCTGACAGACACCGTTGGCCCCCATTTGCTCGCTGGCCTCTGTGTGCGGGGGCTGACGGTGTCAGGCAGCAGCTGCCCCAGCCCCTGCCTTGCCTTGCCTTGCCTTGTGGCAATGGCACCCCCACCCTGCCCCCTGCCTCACCCCTTAGGATGAGCCTCCTGAGCCACTGCCACACCCACCAGAGACCCCCTGGATCTCCCCCAACCCTGCCCAGCACCCACAGGCTTCCCCACCATGAGCAATATCAAGGTAGCCATGCCCACCCTGTCTGCTGTGACCACTGCAGTCACGCCCACCCAGTGGGCCATACCCCTCCCCCTTTCCCCCCGAGGGGACCACAATGCTGATGTGGCCCTGGCACTTTGCGATAAATAAGTGGGTTTTGGGTTACGGTTTGGGCACTCAGTCTCTAAAAGGTTCGCCATCACTGGTATAGGGTTTCCTGCCTGAGCAGGGGCTTGGACTAGAAGACCTCCAAGAACCCTTCCAACTATTATTATTATTATTATTATTATTATTATTATTATTATTATTATTATTATTATTGTTGTTGTTGTTGTTGTTGTTGTTGTTGTTGTTGTTTTGTTGTTGTTGCTGTTATTGTTGTTGTTGTTGTTACCTTTTGTTGCATTTAGGTTGCAAACCAGAGGGTGGTATATAAAGAAAGGTATCAAATAGTTTGGGTAAGAATTATCTGCTCATTTCCCCCCCCCCCCGAAAATATCATCTGTTCAGGATACACTTTGTAAATAACAGAGATGGGCAAATCCTTCAAAAGTGGAGCTTCAGAACATATGCCAATATAGGAAGCACCTCTTTTCGTATCATTAAATGACCTGCTTCATTTCCTAGGATTTAGGAAGCCAGTTTTGGAATCTGTTCCTAGTTTTCTCTACATGTGGGCATGCCCAATTCCATTTTTTTTAACCCAATGAAGCTTCCTGTTATAATCTGATGTGGTGCAGCCCCAACATATTCTCAGAAATGGATTCATTATGTAATCCAGCACCAAGGATGTAAACTCTGAAAGGCCAGACCCATGAACTTGGCCGACTATACTGTTAGTATATAGATACTGTTTACTTTCCCATGAAGAAATACGGCCTTTGACTTATGCAGTCCTGGTAAAGAATGAAATTGGAATACATTTTTTCAGGCTTGCAGAAAAAAAATACTGAATAAAAATTGTCATAAAGACAAGAAGGTGCTGGCCTGTTTGTAAGAGGCCAGAAATCAATATTAAAAATCATAATGAAATCCACAGACTAACACAATCCTATTTACAAAGGCTAGAATCCAAGCTAGATGGTGATGATAATATTTTTAGCATTGTGGAATCTGGCCCTTCTTAACAGAGTTGACCTTTACAGTCAAAATGTTATTATTTTCTGAGTAGGCTGATGAATCATAGCAAATTATGAGTTCAGTAGAAACTTGCTGCCAAAAGTCAGCCCCTTGAGAGTACCTCCTCCTCAGTAGTGAAGCCAGCAGAAAGTGGCTGTTTGATCAAGGCTTTTGAGAGAAACGTAAATTCATCCATAAAGGTGAATCATGAAAGGAGAAAATCAGATTGTAAGTGTGAGTCATAGTCTCTGCTCGCTGTTGGAGTAACTAGAAAAGAAAAAGAATCCTACCCACAAAAGTTGATGTTTGGTCAAAAAAGAAAACCCCATCCAGAAAATGTCCAAAACATTTTCCAACTCAAAATGTGGAGTTATTATTCTTTAAGACAAAAGGTACATTCATAATTCAAATCTAAGGAATTATTGGCAAAAGATTTGAAAAGGAAAACATTCTAGTTTCAATTTCATTGGGAGTTTTGGATTGTATAATCCTTGTTTTGGGGGTATGATGGCTTAGCGGTTAAAGATGCTGGGCTTGTCAGATGGAAAGCTGATAGCCTGGTTGGAGATCTGAGCACCATGCAATGGGTTGAGCTTCCATTACTCACCCCTCCTCCTGCCCACCTGGCAGTTCAAAAGCATGCAGATGTGAGTAGATAAATAGGTACCACTTCAGTGGGAAGGTAAGAGCATTCCGTGCACCTCGGCATATAGTCAAGCTGGCCATATGACACGTTAATGTCTTCAGACAATGCTGGCTCCTTTGGCTATGAAATTGAGAAGAGCATCACTCCCTAGAGTTAGACTCGACCAGATAGGGCAGTGGTGGCGAACCTTTTAGAGACCGAGTGCCCAAACTGCAACCCGAAACCCACTTATGCATCGCCGGGTGCCAGGTGGGCGTGTCCACCAAGTGGGTGTGGCCATGGTAGTCATAGCAGCATAGGTGGGTGTGGGCAGGGTGGGCGTGGCCACATTGATGTTGCTCCTGAGGAGGGATGCCTTTGGGGGCCAGGCAGGGTTGGGGGAGATCCAGGGGGTCTCTGGCGAGTGGGGCAGTTGGCAGGAGGCTCATCATCTTGTTTTGGCAATGAGNTTCCTCGGCTCTAACCTTCTTTTCACCACATGGTCCTTGGCTCGCAGCCTCGCTCTGAGCGGAGAACGGAGCCCCATCGGAAGCTTCCTGACTTAGGCTACGGACGGTGCCCAGCAGCTTCACGTGGAGAGGCGGAGGGGAGGAGCCTGGCCCCGCCTCCTTCCGGGGTGATGGCGCGCGTGCCCACAGGGACGGCTCCACGTGCCACCTGTGGCACGCGTGCCATAGGTTCGCCACCCCTGTCCTAGCTCCTTTACCTCATCATAATGACTAGCTGGGAGGACTAATTACAAAGATCCAAATTCAGCAACAGATGTGGCTTGGTAGTTGCAGTTGTGTAGAGCTTTTTAAAGGAGGAGGCAATTGTTCTGCATTCCATGCACGAAGTTGACTCCATTTGAAATGGTTAAATGGATCAATCCTTTTCATTAAAAGAAAGACAGCAAAGGAAATTAGTTAAAATATAAGGCTAACATTTTTTCAATATTTCAATGTTCTGCGCACGTCTGGCAATTGGGTTCTAACTTCAGTGAACAAAAACAATAGAGATATTCCTAATTGCTAATATGAGTGATGTAGCCTGCTTGGAACAAAACAGATTGAGAGCTAGACACCCATCCATCTCTACTGCTAAAGCACTTGTAAAAGATGATTTCAACACTCATAACATGTGGAAACAACACTGGATAAAAAATTGCCCACCCCCACAATGTCAAAGCTTTCTCTGCATCTTGGAAAAGCCATCTGGTTTTTACCAGCCCCATGTAATATAAACAACATTGAACCAAATTTGCACTGCTCATGGTAGATGCGCAGATGCCCTCTATAAGTGGGGCAAAATACCATCATCAAATTGTGACTTTGGGCCAAAAAACAAACTATCCAACACATAGTAACAGTGTCAAAACAGAGCGTATAATGGAGATTTCACTGATTTCCTGGCTGCGACAAATGAAGTAAAAAATTATATTTGCAACTCAGATATACATTTGTAATCTTCCTGTTAAAAGTTCAGATTTTATATTCTGTTTTATATTTTACCTATGTTCCTTTTTACTGAAATATGATGTGAATATGACATATGATCAATAAATAGATAGATGGATGGATGGATGGATGGATGGATGGATGGATAGATAGATAGATAGATAGATAGATAGATAGATAGATAGATAGATAGATAGATAGATAGATAGATAGATAGATAGATAGATAGATGAGATATTTCCAAATGAACTGCTTTAGCATGGTAAGGGCCAAGAAATTATCTTCTGCACAAGTTTTTATTCACTATGGAGATTAGAGGGCTACATGCTTTAGGGCTCTAGGAATAAAGAAACATTTCATTTATGACTTTTGCCTAACTTAAACAAGTTTTCTTGCTTTCTAGATAAGTTGAGCTATAGCACCCAAAATTGACAGTCAGCAGGGTAGCACCCTTTACCTAGTGCCATGTGGGGATATTGGATTAGAAAAGCCATGTTAGATGAAAATTCTGGGAACTGGAGTCTCAAAATATCTGGAAAGGAAACCTATCAAAACAATTTAAGTGTATTTGTCCTGGCATTTTGCTGCTGCAACTATTTCTACATGTACTTAAGTGTTATGCAGGATCTTTATTTCCCTTTGTAGAAATTCCATATTAGAAATGATAATGCCTGCTGGGAAATCCATTAGTAATTATAAGCATCCAAAGGGTAACTGCATTAAAAAGGATTACCCACATCTACAAGATAGCAGAATTTCAACTATAGCACAGCAGAAAAGAAAAAGGCTCATACATTCAGATGGCCTCAAACCTGCTGACCTTTTGGAAGGCCTTAAAACCTGGCTCCTCCCTCAGACTTTAGGGCCAGGATATTAGTGGAGTTTAGTTTATGTTTTTGCCCTGTGCTGATTGAGGAGTTGATTATTTTTAGCTTTTATTGTTCTTTCTATTGTTTTTGTATGTATGTTTTTGTTTTTATGTCTTATTAACTGCCCTGAGTTATTTGACTAAGTTGAACAGCCATGTAAGCTTGCAGAATAAATAAATAAAATGAGGGGCCTAGCTTTCTGGAGAACTCTCTTATGCTGACAAAAATGGAAGAAAAGAGACGATGAGGATGGCCAGCAGCAAAATGGAAGGACTCAGTTACAGTGGTGATGGGGAACTCTGGGAAGACTAGGTTAGAGACAGATTGTCATAGAGAAAATTTATCTATGTGGTTGCTAAGTATTGACACCAACTTAATGGCACCTAATCAATCAATCAATCAGAAAGTAAATCAGACGCATATATTGAGAGATTCCATATTATACTACTACTTCTGTTGGAAACCTATGGATTATTTTTACATTTTTGTGTGTATAATAATAGTAATAATAAATTGAACACCATCAGCACCAACAAATTCATCATCAGTCAATTGCAAAAGATTGTTGTTGTTAGTTGCGAAGTCGTGTCCGACCCATCGTGACCCCATGAGCAACGTTCCTCCAGGCCTTCCTGTCCTCTACCATCTTCTGTAGTCCATTTAAGCTCACGCCTACTGCTTCAGTGACTCCATCCAGCCACCTCATTCTCTTTCGTCCCCTTCTATTGCCCTCAATCTTTCCCAGCATTAGGCTCTTCTCTAGTGAGTCCTTCCTTCTCATTAGGTGGCCAAAGTACTTGAGTTTCAACTTCAGGATCTGACCTTCTAAAGAGCAGTCAGAGTTGATCTCCTCTAAGACTGACCAGTTTGGGGGGCGGGGCCAGCTGTCAAGAAGAACGGGTGTGCTGGACGTTTCTCCGGAGCGTCTGTACCCGTTCCCGACCGCCTGACAGATCCCTAGGGGTCCCTGGTTCCCTGGAGGGAGACCGGGAACAACAAGGCGTCCTGAGGAGCTATCCTTAACGGCGGTTGGGATCAGCGAACTCGGGTGAAGCCCTTGCAAGT
>NW_015386370.1:2033288-2039852 GCF_001527695.2 Protobothrops mucrosquamatus | reverse complement strand
ATTGAAAATTTTATAACATTTTACAATATAAATCCCTCCCTCGAACCCACCCTTCCGCCCCCCTCCCCCCCCACTTCCCAGAGCCAATCACAGGAATAATAATGAAATAATCATATTCTAAATAATCTTAAACAACTATAAAAATATTAAATCTATAATCTCCTTTAACTCTATCTGAAAACTGTTAAAATAACAAATCTATAACCTCCTTTAACTCTCTTTTCAACAGATATATAATTAATAAACACGATAATAATAATATCATATTAATAGTTAAAATTAAAAATAAGTACTCTAAAATTCAATTAAGATTCACTTAAACACAATGATATTAATATCATTTTAAGAAATAAAAAATAAAACTAAATCTAAACTAAACATTAACATTCTGGACTTCACTAAACAAAAAACAAAAAAAACCACTCTTTTAGACCCATATCCAGTTAATAAACACACTAATAATAACATCATACTAACAATTAAAAATAATAATAAGTAAACTGTTATAACATTTAAACAACAATAATGGTCTATAATCTACTCTATTATTAATATAATAAATTGCTCCCTAAACAAAATCAAAGAAAAGATAGATTAAAAAGCAAATAAAAAATAAAAAATAAAATAATAAATTTTTTTTTCTTATTTCCAAAATTAATATCTCAATTCCTACGTCCAGATTTTTAAGTACTCTCTTTATCATTTAAGCAATAATAACATTCTAAACTTCACTAAAAAAAAACACCACTCTTTTAGACCCATATCCAGTTATTAAACACACTAATAATAACATCATACTAACATTTAAAAATAATAAGTAAACTGTTATAAACAACAATAATAGTCTAAAATTCATAATCTACTCTATTATTAACATAATAAATTGCTCCCTAAACAAAATCAATCAAAGAAAAGAAAAAAACATCCTTCCACAGCCTTATTCATTCTTCTTGCAGTTAGATTAAAAAACGACATTTTTTTTTTCTTATTTCCAAAATTAATATCTCAATTCATACGTCCACATTTTTAAGTACTCTCTTTCTTGCATCTATAAGCTGCACGGGTCATTCTTTAAGTTTTCTGATCGTCTCTAACTTGTTGTTTAATTTCATCTTGATCTTGTGATTTTGTCGCACTTGATAATAGTATAACTCCTTCAACCACTTAATCTTCATAAGTTCCTTCCTTCCTGGTATCTTGTCGGACAAAAGGGCAAAATCTTTTCTTCTTCTAAATACTTTGAGTGGTATTTTCTGCTTATAAAAAAGCTGAATGATTCCATTACGAATTGATTTTCTAGAAGAGTAGATAACAACATCTCTTGGAAAATTTTTCTGTCTTGCAACCCGTAAATTAATTCTATAATTTTTTTCCATTTCTCTCATAATATCTTCGGGCTGACAATTCAGAACCATAACCAAATCTGCTGCATCCTCTTCCTCCGATTTCTCTCGAGGATTTTCTCTTATTATCAAAGCATGTTCCAGTTCTCTATATTGTGGCATAATGACCTCATTTTGAATTAAGTCCACTTTTTCCTCCATTTCCAGTTCAAATTCCAAACATTCAGCATATTCCTCTACCTCCTCCTCCCCTCCATCAACACATTCTTCATGACATGCCAAGCCTTGAAGGGCAAACAATAAATCTTTTCTCATCTCTCATTTTTCTCTTCAAATTTCTTATCAATAATTTTCTCCATATCCATTTTAATCTGTCTTACATTGTCTTTCAATACATCCTGTATCTCTTTCAATATAAATGCTAAAGTTAGGGGGGGAGGTGGAGGCATATCAAGTTTTGGTTGCTGTGATGTTAAAACAGCTGCAGAGGAGATCGTGCAAGCAAAAAATCCCACACGTTTAGAGGCCATTTTACTTTTCTCTTTCATAAAATCTTATACAAATCTTAGAAGAAAAAATTTAACAGTCTTATAAGAACCTCAAACAACAATGGAGGAGGAGTAATTGCCCAAACAATCCAAAGTAGCTAAGTCTGTTACAATAAAATAGTCCAAGAGAAAGTTTCCAAAAAGTGAAAATCTCCTGTATTTCCAGAAAATGAAAGTCTCATAAGTTTCAATCAAACAAAAGGAAACACCCTTCCGCAGCCATATTCCTTCTTCTTCAAATTAGAATAAATATAAAGAAGATTCCAGAGTTAAAGTCCTGTTTCAAACAGTTTTCAAAAAAGTCCTGTTAGGATCTGTCTGCATATTAGATTCTACTCACAGTCATTAGTTTCCTAAAGCAGCAGAGATTAGATGCGCGTTTGGCTTCATTCTATTGAACGAAGGAGCCCGAAGCACAGAGAAGTCCCCGACTCTGGGGGAGCTCACCTAGCCCTCACAGCTGGAAAAATGCGAAGGCTAAGGAGCTCTACCCCTATCGGGGAGGGGGATTGAGCCGCGGAACAGCTGTTCCTGCGGCTCTAACGTGTCCTCGGGGCAGGCAGCCTCGGAGGGAAGCTGCCATCGGCGCCGCGATCCAACCGGAAGTCCGCTCAGCTTTTCTTATGGTCCAACTTTCACTGCCATACATTGCAACTGGGAAAACCATGGCCCTGACTGTACGTACTTTTGTTGGCAGGGTGATGTCTCTGCTTTTTAGTATGCTGTCTAGATTTGCCATAGCTTTCCTCCCCAAGAGCAAGCGTCTTTTAATTTCTTAGCTGCAGTCCCCATCTGTGGTGATCTTGGAGCCCAGGAAGATAAAATCTGTCACTACCTTTTTTATGTATTCGGTTCTCAGGCATTAGACGAAGACACATGGTGAACAAGCAATCTCTTTATTGATCTTCTCCTTACAACCAAGCAAGCAGCAAAAGGCACGCAGGCCTTTTATAGTGTCCTAAACCTGGACAACAACAACCAATAGGAATTTGGCTATTTTGCGCCTTGCGCATGCGCACAAGGCTGGCGCCAGCTAGTCTGGTCCCGGGCAGCTTTTGGTTTGCCCGGGACCGTTTGCAACATTTCTGAGCCTGCTGAATACTTCAGCAGGCTCAGGGCACAACACCCCTCCCCCTAGATAGAACACACCTTAGCTGTACACACAGGTACACTTGTACAAGGGTCAGGGAGTAGTGGAGTTACAATGGCCTGCACACAGGCAGAGCACATGTACACAATAATTATTTCAACTAAACAAAAATGCACCCAAAATCATATATTGTAGATAACACTCTATACTGAGCGTTAATCAGCATCCTGTTCCAGACCAGCAAGGTTCCCTCTGCATTGACAGAAACCTCACATAGTCTCCAAGATGTTTGGGTGGGCACTTGGCCCGCTGTGACATTCTAATGGCCGGTGGGTGTGCCTGGCCTACCAGCTCGCCTGCCAGGCTTGGCAGACCAGGATTTTGATGCCCCAAGGACCCAGATGACCCACCCAGCTGCTGACTGGCTGGACCCTCTAAGTCCAAGCCAGAGTTCCTTGGAGGGGTGGAAGTCCCCAAGTCCACAATGGACTCCTCTTGGGAGCACTGTCCCTCGAGCCCAAGGCCAGCAGCTGGAGTAGCCTGAGTGGCGGAAGTGCCCCAGTACTCCATAGCCCCTGTGTACGTGCCGGAGGTGCCAGAGTCAGGAGCTGCCTCCATGCAAACCCCCTTTCTAGAGACTTCCTTTTTGGAGCAATAGCTGAATTGTGTGAGTGCCCCTGGTGAAATTCCCTGTCTGGGGCTGTGTTTGAATTGTGTGGATACCCCTGGTGCGACTCCCTGTCTGGAGCACTATCTGAAGTATTTGGATTATATGGGTACCCCCAGTGCAACTCCCTGTCTGGAGCAATAACTGATGTGCGGGATGACCCCCTTTCCAGAGAATTCCTGTTCAGAGCACTTGCTGAACCCTGAGATGACCCCCGAACAACCTCAGCAGCAGTCTCAGCAGCTTGTGAGACACTACTAGAGCTGGGAAACCATGAACCAGAATGCAGATTATGGTCCTCCCCCCCCCCAGAGCAGAGCCAGGAGCGGAAGCATTGCTGTGAAGCCTCCAGCGCAGTTGGTCGATGTGTCTGCGGATGACACGTCCATCATCCAAGGCCACTTCATATGACAGCAGCCCAGAGACCTTGCATACCACTGCTGTGATCCAGAGATGTCCAGGCCCATAGTTCCTGGCCCAGACCGGATCGCCCACCTGTAGTCTCCTAGGTGCCCGCGGCTGTGACACCTGTGAAGCCACCCAGTCTGGGTGCAACCTGTCCAGTTTGGTGATGAGGCGGCGACCCCAGCGGAGTTCCGCTGGGCTCTTTCCTGTGGCTGTGCAAGGTGTGGTGCAGTGTGCAAGAAGAAAATCTGCTAACCTGTGATGCCAGTTACCATAAGTCAGTTTCTTGAGAGCATCTTTGGTAGTGCGCACCATCCTCTCTGCTTGGCCGTTGGAAGATGGGTGGAAGGGAGCAGAAGTCGCATGCCAGATCAAGTTGGCTTGAAGAAAAGCCTGGAACTCAAAAGAGGTAAATTGGGGGCCATTATCTGAAATCAAGACATCTGGAAATCCATGTGAGGCGAAAATTCCTCTCAACACCTGGATGGTCCTGGCAGTAGTAGTGGAGGAAACAGGAACAATCTCTAGCCACTTGGAATGGCTGTCAACGAGGAGAAGGAAGAATTGTCCCTGAAAGGGCCCAGCATAATCTATATGTACCCTTGACCAAGGGGTTTGTGTTTCCTCCCACCTATGTACTGGGGCCCGAGGCATTTCAGGCCATGACTGTTGGCACACTTGGCACCCATGCACCTGGGCCTCGATGTCTTTATCGAGCCCAGGCCACCAGAGATGGCTGCGCGCAAGCGCTTCCATCCTTACTATTCCTGGATGTCCCTCATGCAGAGAGAGCAAGACTCTAGACCTCAATGAGGTTGGGATGACTACCCTATTACCCCATAACAGGCACCCCTTGAAAGTGGACATTTTGTGCTTCCTTTGCCAGAAGCTTTGAAACTCCTTATCTGGACACGTGTCAGGCCATCCTGACAAGACCCATGTCAGCAAGCGTGTGAGCGTGTGATCAGTGGCAGTTTCTGCAGCCACGTCCCTAGCATTGAGGGGAGATTCAGGCAACTCCTGAATGGAAAGAATATTAAGGAGCAGAATCTGCCTCTATCTGTTTTAGAGGTAATCTGCTGAGGCCATCTGCATGGCCCATCTCTTTTCCAGGTTTGTGAATGAGTATACAATCATATGCTGACAGGAAAATTGACCATCTCAGCATATGTGGGGAAATAATGTGTGGTGTCTGTTTGTTAGTAGTAAGCAAACCCAGCAGAGGCTTATGGTCTCTGTAGACCACGAAGTGGCGGCCATATAAGAAATCATGGGATTTCTTTATGCCAGCCACTATGGCCAAGGCTTCTCTGTCAATCTGAGCATAATTCTGCTCTGCAGATGACAGAGTCCTTGAGTAATAGGCCACAGGGACTTGTGTCCCATCAGCCTTCAGATGGCTAAGTACTGCTCCCACCCCATAAGGAGATGCATCGCATGCGATGCACACAGGCAGTTGCTCGTTGAAATGCGCTAATACAGCATTTGAAGAGAGCAAGGCCTTAACCTCATTGAAACTCCTTTCATGGACTTTAGTCCACTGCTATGGAGCTTGTTTATCTAAGAGCCAGTGTAATGGCTCTGCCACTGCAGCCTTGTGTGGAAGAAATGCGTGATAGAAATTTAAGAGCCCCAAGAAAACTTGCAGCTCACTTTTGGACTTGGGGCTTGGGGCCTGCTGAATCGCTTGAAGTTTTGACTCAGCCGGATGAATGCCCTGAGCATCAATTCTGAAGCCTAAGAAGTCAGTGGAAGTGACTCCTATTTTGCATTTGTCTTGCTTCAATTTAAGGCCTGCTTGGCGAAAACGAAGCAAGACAGCCCTTAATCTTTCTGCTAGATTTTGAGATGACACCCCAGCAATGAGGACGTCATCGAAGTAGGGACAGACCCCAGGAATACCACGAAGTGTGCATTCCATGATACTTTGAAATATGCCAGGGGCCACATTAACCCCAAACTGCAGTCTTTTAACCTTAAAAGCCCCTCTGTGTGTTACGATCTTTTGGGCCTCTGCAGTTGCCTCATCAACAGGTAGCTGTTGATAGGCCTGTGCCAAATCGAGTATTGCAAAAAGGCGCCCCCCTTTGAGGGAGGCCAGAATGTGGCTTACCACCGGCACTGGATATGCGTGCTGTTGCAGCGCTTTATTCAATGTGCACTTATAGTCCGTGCACATTCGGACTTCTCCATTAGCCTTTAAAGGTGTTACAATAGGGGTTTCCCATGGACTAGAGCAGGGGTGGCGAACCTATGGCACGCGTGCCACAGGTGGCACGTGGAGCCGTCCCTGTGGGCACGCGCGCCATCAACCCGGAAGGAGGCGGGGCCAGGCTCCTCCCCTCCGCCTCTCCACGTGAAGCTGCTGGGCACCGTCCGTAGCCTAAGTCAGGAAGCTTCCGATGGGGCTCCGTTCTCCGCTCAGAGCGAGGCTGCGAGCCAAGGACCATGTGGTGAAAAGAAGGTTAGAGCCGAGGAAGTGGTTGGACTTATCTGCTACACGTGCACCTT
>NW_015386370.1:2031090-2032481 GCF_001527695.2 Protobothrops mucrosquamatus | reverse complement strand
TTTGCCACTTAGAAGTGACCCTCTCTCGGGCTGTGATGGACAAGTTGTAGCTCGAATTTGCAAAACCAGTTCAGCCTCTTCTACCGACTACCGAAGAAGACTCTTTGAGATTTGCTCTTCGGAGAAACTTTCCAGAGTTAACTAGTTGCAGGGCAGGGGCGTGCAGTATAACCAGACACCCCTTTGAATGTTTGTGTTGGGAAGGCAAGCTGTTTGGGGGAGGCGAACGAGTTGGGCTGCCTTTCCTTCCAGGAAAGATTAGATGACAGCTAGAGAGCAAAGGTTGGGGGGAGTTGAGAAGGTTTTGCTCTCTGGAATAAGTTTTCCTGCGCTTTAAGACTTCTTTGAGCCTTATGGATCAAACTTAGCAGGGAGGTGCCTTCACACGAATTTGCCATTCCCAAACATAAGTTTGTGCCCATCCCCTTTCTTGTCTTAACTTGGCTTGCAAAACGGAGTCCATTTGCGCTTTGCAGAAGCTCGTGGGGGTGGGGGCAGGGGAAGGATGCGTGTGTGTTTGTACTTTGGAGGAGGCAGGGAGAGGAGGACGGCGTTTGCACTTTGGAGGAGGCAGGGAGAATGTATTCCCCATTTGCGCTTTGCAGAAGCTCGCTGTAGGCAGGGGGAGGGGGATGCGCGCATTTGCACTTTGGAGGAGGCAGGGAGAGGAGGACGGCGTTTGCACTTTGGAGGAGGCAGGGAGAGGACGGCGTTTGCACTTTGGAGGAGGCAGGGAGAATGTATTGCCCATTTGCGCTTTGCAGAAGCTCATTGTAGGCAGGGGAAGGGGGATGCGTGCGTTTGCACTTTGGAAGAGGCAGGGAGAGGAGGACACGTTTGCACTTTGGAGGAGGCAGGGAGAATGTATTCCCCATTTGCGCTTTTCAGAAGCTCGTTGTAGGCAGGAGCAGGAGGATGCCTGCATGTTTGCATTTTGGAGAAAGGGAGAGAGGAAGGAAGGGAGGGAGGGAGAAGGAAGGAGATGGGAATGAGAAAGGGTGGCAAGGAAGGAAGGAAAGAGATGGGAATGAGAAGGAGGAAGGCACCTGACCCTGGGGATGCTGCAAAGGTCAAATGTGAAAAATGGTCATAAGCCACTTTATTCAGTGCCTTTGTAACTTTGAACAGTCACTAAGTTAGCTGTTGTAAGTCAAGGACTACTGTACTTTATCACTTTTTTCCTTTTTTGGTAGGGGGGGTCATCAAGTTTTTGACACCTTCCTAGGTGACTGGAAAAGCCCTGAGTTAGAGTACCTGGATTGCAGCTGCTTTCTTGCAGGCATGTGGAATGGCGTGGAACCCACAGGTTTTGCAAAGTTAAGTGAAGAAATTGGTTACAGCTTATTAGGAAAGATAAAATAGACAACCAAGAATGCTTTATTGACTATTCT
>NW_015386370.1:2019532-2030456 GCF_001527695.2 Protobothrops mucrosquamatus | reverse complement strand
CCCCAAAGGCATCCCTCCTCAGGAGCAACATCAATGTGGCCACGCCCACCCTGTCCACACCCACCTATGCTGCCATGACTACCATGGCCACACCCACTTGGTGGACACGCCCACTCGGTGGACACGCCCACCTGGCACCCGGCGATGCATAAGTGGGTTTCGGGTTGCAGTTTGGGCACTCGGTCTCTAAAAGGTTCACCACCACTGGACTAGAGTCCACAGGTTCTAAGATGCCCTGCTGGAGCAGCTTGTCCAGCTCTGCATCAATTTTGCTCTTGAGAGCAAAAAGCACCCTTCTAGGCTTAATCCTAATAGCGGTGATAGTTGGGTCTAATTGTAGGACAATGGGAGATCCCTTGTAAGAGCTAAGCTCTGAGCTAAACACATCAGCAAACTCCCTGCAGACTTCTGCAAGGCCTGGTGTTTGCAGGCTGTGCAGCCCAGTCACTTGGATTCCAAGGGTTTCGAACCAATCGAGTCCAATGAGACTTGTGCGATCACCCCCAACTACCACCACATCTAATAGGCCTTCAAAAGTCTTACGCTGCACTTTGGGCATAGCCTCCCTTTCACACTGACTGTGGAATTCTGAAAGCCAGTGAAGACTAAGTTCGATGGCCTGAGTTTGACTCGAAGGCCACTACTACTGCAAATCCTTTTGAAGGTGTCAAGTGAAATGATTGATAGAGCGGACCCTGTGTCCAACTCCATTGATAAGGGAACCCCTTGCAACTTCATGTCAATACGAAGCTTTTCTTAAGGGGCTTGTGTGTCCCTGTCCTGAGAATACTCCTGCGCGATGCACAGAAACCCACCCTGTGTTGGTTGGGGACCCTGGTACCTTTCTGAAGCAATTCTTCCCGAGGTTGGACCTTCTGGCGACCCAAACAGATGGAGGCAATGTGGCCTTGCCTGCCACATGCCCGGCAAATAGCGGAGCAGAATCTGCAGTCAGCTTGCTTGTGGCATCCTCCACACCCGAAGCACTGAGGAGATGCTGGGACCTTGTCTGGACGCCCCTTCGGCCTTCTTTCTGCTGGCTGGTGAAATCTATCCACCTCCTCTTCAGGATCCGATTCTGGATCTTCTTGAGCGACCTCTTGATGGATGGTCACGGTGGCTGGAGGGTTTCTGGCAAGCTGCAAAGCCTTCACAGTGCCGCCTACTGCTTCTTCAGCTACAACCTCTCTTAAGGCATCATGAAACGATACTTCTTCTTTTGCCAAGATCTTCTGTTGCAGTTCTCTACTTCGTAGGACACAAACGAAATGATCTCGCAGCCTCTCTTCCAGGTCCTTGAACTCACAAAGCCTGGCCACTTGTCTTAAGGCAGCGATGAAGTCCGCAGCAGATTCACCCAGCCTCTGGTCTCTCTGCTCAAACGCATGCCTCCAAGCGATTAAAGACAATTTCGGCTGGAAATGTTCTTTAAGCATCTTCTTCAAGTCAGCGTACGTTACTGACTGCAGACATGCAGGGGCCACCAGGTTTTCAGCAATGTCGAACATTTCCACAGACGCACAGATGGCTTTAAGGCCATCTTCCCTAATCTGATTAACTCTCAAGTAGTTCTCCACCTTTGCTACATACGAATTCCAACGTTCAGGGTGGGAGACATCAAAGTCCATCAAGCGGCCAATTTTCGACATTGTAACTTTTACTGCCTTCGCTAATTTCCTCCTCTGCAAGCTAGTAGTTGGGGAAGGGTCCATTTGCTGAACTCACCTCCAGCAATGCTGTACTGGCAGGCTGAGTCGCGAATGCAGGACGCCGTCTTCCCAGTCTTCAGGACTTTCTTGGTGAGTCCTATTTGTTTCTCTTGCTTGCAGGCATCCCACCTTCATTGCCAGTTTTATGTATTCGGTTCTCAGGCATTAGACGAAGACACATGGTGAACAAGCAATCTCTTTATTGATCTTCTCTTTACAACCAAGCAAGCAGCAAAAGGCACACAGGCCTTTTATAGTGTCCTGAACCCGGACAATAACAACCAATAGGAATCTGGCTATTTCGCCCCTTGCACATGCGCACAAGACTGGCGCCAGCTAGTCTGGTCCCGGACAGCTTTTGGTTTGCCCGGGACCGTTTGCAACATTTCTGAGCCTGCTGAATACTTCAGCAGGCTCAGGACACAACAACCTCCATTTCTTCCCCATCTATTTGCCAGGAATTTGCAAAAGATAGCTTAACTCAGAACAATTTACACTCTGCGACAATACCTCTAATCATAAAACATCAACATCTGCCTATCCCAGGTCTCTGAGAAGGAATTGATAGGTGGATAAAAATGCCAAATCCAGTCTGAACATCTGGCTGACTGTATGACAAACCAATAATAATACATCCTTGGGAAGGACTCAGTGGACAAAAATGTCAAATGCAGTCTAAATTTCTGGCTGTGTGATGAATCATAACAATAATCCATAGGCATCCTCAGAGAGCAAATGATGAAATATCACAATGCAAAAAATGTGACTTAAAGGATGCAACTACAAAAGATTAGAATTTGTATCACTGTCATTGCTGTGCATGTATTGTTATTTTTCATTGTCAGCATGAGTAATTTCAAAATAAATCTGTTAGAAGAACTGTTGGTCTATACTTTGGATATAGATTTGAAGATACACATCACTGGGTCTCATAGAGGGAAGTATATAATATGGTATGCTGTCTGGGTTATCATTTCACACTTGGCTCTAAGAAGTTGACTATAATAATCACACAAATTAGATCCTGAAAGCCTGAGGTTTGTCCTTATCTATACTTGCAGTGACTATCACATTGTCATCATCTTAGATACAATGCCATTGTACAGCATTCTCAAATCTACTGCAGTAGAGTTCATTCATTCATTCATTCATTCATTCATTCATTCATTCATTCATTCATTCATTCATTCATTCAACTTATATGCCACCCATCTCACCTGAAGGTGACTAGTTTAACTGCCATCATCCTTAGTAAAAGCATCATTATAGGTATCCTGGCTGAAAACGATATGGCTGTAAACCAACACATCCGGAGGGTGGGAAAAGCTACTTTAATTGAATGTACATATATATCATTCATGCCTATAATCTCTAAGAGCAAAACTTGGGCAAACCCTTCTGATTTGGCTAGCAAAACTGTAAGCTAAGCTTTTTAGATTTGTTATGGCTTCAGAAATGTCATAACAACAGCATAAGAAAACTTGGTGACTTCTGAGATCAGTTCCAACTTATTCTATGATTTTAGGGATCCTACTCCTGGTCCCCTTAACATCAATTGCCCTCACTGTTTGAAAGGAAAACTCTGAGAATACTGAAGGGTTAAGCAGTGTTGATCCTTGTCACATGACTTTGGGAATGTGAGCTGGCTAAGAACCTCAGGAGCCAACAGCCGCTGCTGGAGAGGCACATCTTGCCTGCACATGTGGTTCAGACCACAAACACTTCAAAGTGCTTCTTTCAGACTGACAAAACATTCTGACGCCAATTGTAAAGGCCCTCGACTCTCTGAGGGGAAAATATCAAACACTGAAGCAGCCCCCCAAATGTAGCCTGCTTTTCCTGCAGGGAAAAAAAATCCTTTAATGAACCTGTGGTGGGGAGAAGTGAAGAGGTGAGGTGCAGGTCCTGACCAGTCCTTTTGTGTTAACCAGACTGGCAAACTCCTCTGGCCAGCATTTCAGTGCCACTGGAGTTTCTCAAAACCGTAAGAACCGTTTGGGTATTTCATGCATATGTTTTTCCCCCCTCAGGATGGGTCTTAGTTTTTAAAACATTGCTGAACTTAGTGACTAAATAGCCAGGAAATTTTGATGTGGAATTGAAAAAAGAGAGGGGAGCTTTTTAGAAGATTTGATTAGATCAGTGCTTTTTAAACTTTTTTTCTCTTAGGACCCCTTCCCACTTTTAAAAATTATCAGGACTTCAAAATAATTTTATTTTTTTTAGTTATCAATATTTACCATGTTGAGAGCTGGTTTGGTGTAGTAGTGAAAGTGCTGGCCTAGAAACCAGGAAAATGTGAGTTCAAGTCCTGCCTTAGGCATGAAAGCCAGCTGGATGATTTTAGGCCCATCATTCTCTCTAGCCCAACCCACATCACAGGGTTGTTATTTCTAGAAAAATAGGAGGACGAAGGAGTATTAGGTGTTTTACTGACTTGAGTTACTTATAAAATAATAAAAGTGAGATATAAATCTAACAAAATAAATGTCATGGTTCCGACAGATAAAACTCTTCAAAGAACTTCAAGGCATTGTTTATCTTAAAGAATCTTTATTCGAGTAGCAACACATCAGCACGTACATAGTCCAAGCCAAAATCTGGCTTCCCCTCCCCTAAGCACATAGTATCAAAGCACAATTCCCTCCTCCGACTAACAGTCATAAATCACATTGTCCAATTAGTTTGAAATGCTGACTTTCCCACCAGGTCTACAACCTGCCATGTCTTATCATCTCTTATTACAAAGAACCTTGATTCCCACCATTATACATTATTGTTTTGTCTAACTAAATTCCCAACCACATTCCTCCCTCTCCCCCCAGTATCATCTAATTCTAACTCTAAGAGTAAAACATAAAGGAAAGGAAAATGGCTGCATCTCCATATGTTATCAAAGCAAGAACATTCGATGTTAGCAGCGTTGACATCCGGCCCCCCCTTACAGAAAGGACAGATCGTGTAACGTAAACAAAAGCACATGTTAGGGATTGCCCCTCGGTTTGTTAGAGTGTTTCCTATAGAACCTTTTGATGAGTCTGTCCGCTTTCACATCGCTAGCTTTCACCCAAGTGGCTTCAGACAGTGAGTATCACTTCCATTGCACTAGTGTTAGACACAAAATAGTCACAAATTGAAATTCACTCTATTTGAGTTACAAATAGAAAAGAAGTGTATTAGACTTCACAACAAAGTTTAAAAGGTAACGGTTTGCAAAGCGTGGTGGATTCAGGAAGGCAAACAATGCAATGTAGCCAAGCCCTGAACCACACCCCAAATTCCAAAATCACATATTATTATACACCCTATTGCGACACCCCATTCCCTCCCCCATAGCCCCATTGGCTTAGGCTTTGGAGGTTACAATCTATCAGAAGCGCCTAAACAGAATACATTATCTCCGCCCCTGTTTGCTTACATTATACTAATAAGATCCCTCCCCTACTATCCTGTTTACTCAGACCATATATGTACATGCTTATCAATTCTAAAGGAGAGATGTCTCCCATCTTCTACACCTGTTAGATCAAGTAGGGGTACCAGGTACCAGAAGGTACTTAAAAACAATTCCTAGATGGTGATTCACACTGGGCCCACAGTAACTCCTGTTCTCCCCCCGCCTCCACCTGAGGCTTGTATTTTCCCTATATACTCAAAGC
Organism: Protobothrops mucrosquamatus; assembly: GCF_001527695.2. Lineage (NCBI taxonomy): Eukaryota > Metazoa > Chordata > Lepidosauria > Squamata > Viperidae > Protobothrops > Protobothrops mucrosquamatus. Next base: position 2,025,088 of record NW_015386370.1, on the reverse strand, counting down.
ATCTACTCAGGCAATTGGTTATAAAATGATAATTATAAAATATAAAATATGATTAAATGATAATACTAAAAGTATATATATATATATATATATATATATTTATTTTAAAATGTCCTCGCTACTTCCAGTTTTTTTCCACAAATCCACCCTTTTTCTTTTTACCCATTATTTAAAAATAAAACATTAAAATTTTTCCAAATTTCTTTGTATTTCTAATGTCTTTTCATATTCTACAAAATTAATTTCTTCATTGATTTGTGTAAGGTTATACATTTTTCTCTCTAGTGATTCCTTCTGATTACTGTGTATTATTCCTTCTACAGTACTCTGAACAATATTCTTAATGAGATGGATGAGACAGGGTAAAAACATTAATTCCGTAATGATTATTACAAGCATGAATAAAGCTTGCTTCCAATTTCTAAAAATTTCCCCTAAAAAAACCCCTTCATCTAAAAGACCAGTCCAAGTCTGGACTGGAACATGTACAAGTTGTCTCATTTCAGTGGTTAATTGCTTCACCACTGTACCTGTTTCATCTATTTGTAAGCAACAATTAGTTAAATTAAACTTCCCACATACCCCTCCTTCTTTAGCTAATATATAATCTAATGCTAATCTATTTTGATACACAGCCACTCTAAGCTTATCAGTAGTTTTTGCCAAAATATTTAAAGCAGTCTCTATTTTTTTTCCAACTAATTCTAATACAGCCTGTAATCTTATTATTCTATTTAACATATAAATGGGCGTTCTATATCCCCAAGATCCATCTTAGGCCCAGGTAGCAGGCCCATAGATGCACACAATCTTTTCGGGTGTCTATTCATTTCCTCTCATTGTTTCAACATTACATGGAATATCTTAATCAATAGATCTTTTATAGCGATCTAAATAATCGTAAATAAGGATTCCCAGTGTCTGTTTACTTCTTAGGGGTAATAAAAAGAAAGATGGTTTAATCCATCCTAAAACACATGAGCCACCCCACCAGGCAAACTTTCATAGGCTTGGTTCCCACAAATCCAATGCATATTCTTTGGGGCTATCCATTTGTTGTTATCTGTTTTATTTAAATAAGTTCCCCATTCAGTGAAATTAAACTTTTCTGGTTCACTTTGATTCCCTACACTTGTCCATTGTTTATATTTACCATCCCAATATCCCAAACATATCAAATCTCCTACCTTTTTAGTTCCATTTTTTTAAAACAGTTTTTTCCTACTAGATTAGTACTTAGGGTCCATATAATCTGTTGGTCATTTCCAGATCACCCCGTAATATTTCCTTGCTTAGTCACTGGGTCTGCTTCTAATGCTTCCCAAGGCCACTGTTGTCCCATATTAGTTCCTCCACATACAAAACAATTTTTAACGGTCAAGATTTTGGCTATATCCTCGGCCATATCCATAAACAAGTTACTTGCTTTCTTACTAATATCTATTTCCTTTTCCAGTTGTCTTAAAGTATTATAAACTGACCATCCTATTGTTTTAACGTCCCCTGCATATATCTTTTCTTTCTTTATAGTAATATAAGTTGATGGATCTAATCCTGTACCATCTATCCCAAATCCATAACTTACTACTTCAGCATGGTTCTTAGTGATTTCCAACTCCATTGTATTAGTTTCATATATTCTTTTAAATTTGGTAATACCACTACATCCTGGATAACCCCCTCCAGTGTAATCACACACACAACTCCACCCTGAACATTTAATAGATCCCCCACAAGGTGACCATTGATTGGGGTTCCCATTTGCAAAGTTCAAATTAGTGGGACATATATATTTATGATTTTGTTTATATGCTGAGATCCAACTAGAGTCCCCACACTTCGTGGCGAGAGGAGATAAACTTAATATTGTACATGTATCAAACTGTATTAAAGCCTTTTCTGTCCCCTTTTCTAATATTTTAGTGGAATTAACATATATTAATCTTCCTTCACCTTCAGGTCTCTGTCTCACTTTTTTTTTAGCAAGCATAGAATATATACTAAAGCATAGAATATATACTAAAATTTAAATATGTTGGCATTGATGGATCATAACATTGTATCTTCTTGTCTTCTCCCTTACAAACTGAATATTGTGTTTTATTTAATTGACACGTAGATTGAAACATACATCCCTTAGGTGCTTGGGTATGATATACCAAGGTTTTAATTACTGCGTTCCCTTTGGTGGCATTCATAATGCAGGCTTCACATCCTTCTGTTTTTGTTGCCTTCCCTTATCGTTCTTTAGAAAGGGAGAGATAGATAACCATGGACAAGTATATAACACTAAGGATTTGCATTTTAGTCACTCTTCCTCTATATCTAAAATGTGATATTTTCTAAAGTAGTGTTTCTCAACCTTGACAATTTTAAGGCATGTGGACTTCAACTCCCAGAATTCCACCCCATATAACAATTCATACGGTGATAGTCCTATGTCTTTCCTTGGCTGAGTCCTAATTCTTAGAAGAGCCAAAGGTAAGCATTTGATCAAGGGCATCTTTGTTTCCAAGATTAGTTTACTGATTCCTTCTTTTAATTTTCCATTAGCCCTTTCCACTTTACCACTAGAGGGCGGATGCCAAGGTGTGTGAAACTTCCAGTTTATTCCCAATGCTTCCCCAATATTTTGCAGGATTTTCCCAGTAAAATGACTACCTTGATCACTATCAATTTGGGTTACTAATCCATATCTTGGAATAATTTGTTCCAATAGGATTCTAGTAACCATTTTAGCTGTAGCATTCACGGTGGGAAAAGCCCCAATCCATCCTGTTAAATGATCAATGATTACAAGGGGATATTTATAACTACCCACTTTAGGTAGTTCAGTATAGTCTATTTGTACACACTGAAATGGTTTAAATGCTGGAGGTCTTCCCCCTGCTGGCTGCTTTCTTAAAGCCTGTCTGTTTATTTTCTTACAGACTAAACATGATTCCACCACTTGTGCTGCAATTGTATAAATCCCAAAGCAAGCATAGAATTTCAAAATACAATCTACTAGAGCCTGTGTTCTCCAATAACTTCCTTCATGTAAATATGCTATTAATTCTTTAGCAATCACTTTATTGATTGCTGTAGATGTCAAACACCATCTTTCCCCTCCTGTCCTCCTGCTTGTCATATTCGCTCTTTTTCTTTATCATTAAATATTGGAACTTCAATCCGGTATCAATGTGTTCATAATAATTTCATTGCTTGCTAATTTAGCTTCCTCATCAGCCAATCAATTTCCAATTATTTCAAAGGAATTTCCTTTTTGGTGTGCATTAACATATACTACTGCAATTCTTTTAGGTTGTTCTAAGGACATTAACACTTGCTTAATTAATTCCTCATGCACTAATTCTTTCCCTTTACTGGTGATCATTCCCCGATCTCTCCATATTTTTCCAAAAGTATGGACTGCTATAGCCTGTACACAGACTGGCCATCCTCTTACTACAGGATCCATAATTTTTGACAGAAATGCTACAGGTTTGCGTTGACCTGCCCAGGTTTGAGTCAAAACCCCATAATCTATTTCCTCTTCTGCATTTACAAACAAATGAAAGGGTTTGTCTAGATTTGGAAGGCTCAACACAGGAGCTTGGGTCAAAGCTTCTTTAATTTGCTTAAAATCTTCTTTTTCCTGATTTTCCCACTCCAAATCCCATGGTTCAGATTCAATCAATTTAGCATATAGAGGTTTAGTTAGGCTAGCATAGTTGTCAATCCATAACCTACAATAGCCTACCAGACCTAAGAATTTTCTCAGCTCCTTTTTATCTTTAGGAAGAGGCTGTTTAATGACCCCTTCAATTCTATCCAGTGTTATTTTTCTACTTCCTTTGCTTATTAAATGTCCCAAATACTTCACCTCTCTTTCAACATATTGTAGTTTCTTCTTAGAAACCCTCAACCCCTTTCCCCCCCAAAATTCTAGCAATTTATCAGTTGCCTCTTTTATTTGATGTTGTTTCTTTCCTGAGATTAATAAATCATCTACATACTGTATCATGTATGTTTCTCCAGGGACCTGGAATTGTTCCAATACCTGTTCCAAAACTTGTCTAAACAGGTTTGGAGATTCCGTAAATCCCTGAGGAAGCACAGTCCATTGATATTGTTGTTTCCTTCCTGTAAAGGGATTCTCCCATTCAAATGCAAATAATGGACGTGATTCCTCTGCTAAGGGGCAAGCCCAAAATGCATCTTTTAAATCTACCACACTGAACCACTGGTGTTCAGGTGGAATGTGTCCCATCAAAGTATATGGGTTTGGAACTACAGGGTGTCTAGTCCTCACAATCTGGTTCAGGAGCCTAAGATCCTGTACCATCCTATACGTTCCATCTGATTTCTTTACAGGAAGTATAGGTGTATTAAAAGGTGACATGGTAGGTTCTAATAACCCATCTTTCACTAGACCATCAATTACAGGTTGTAGACCTTTCCGACCCTCCATTGACAATGCATATTGTCTCTGTCTTACTACTTCATCTGGACTTGTTAATTCTATTTTTAGGGGTTCAATTTGCAAACCTCCCCTGTTTCCTTCCCCAATTCACACCTTTAGGTTTATCCTCTTTTCATTTTCTTCTGTTAATACAAAAAGAGGATTCGTTTCTTTCTTAAATGTAATTGTAAGTCCCAATTTTCCTAACACATCTCTTCCTAGCAAATTCACACCCGCTTCCGGTATATACAATAATTTTGCTCTTATACTCTCTCCATTTTCTTGCCCAATTTGAATTTCCTCCAATTCTTTTACATAAAATCCTTCTCCCTTCACTCCAGACACTCTAACTTGATTCTGACTAATCTTCATGGTAGGTATTAAAGTTGACACTGAAGTGTGCGCTGCCCCAGTATCAATCAAGAACACTACCTCTTCCTTCTCGGGTCCCACTTCTAAATTTATCAAGGGCTCGTTGTGGGACCTAAAAATAAACTGCCCCTGACACCCCTAGTAAAAACTATCCTCTTCTTCCCACACTAAGTAAACTTGCTGCTCTCTCTCACATTTAGGGCAATCTTTTTTAAAGTGGCCCTTCATTCCACATCCAAAGCACGTTCTCTCCCTATTCTGGTATCCACCCCGAAATCCTCCAAATCCCCTTCCTCTACTCCCGTTAACATACTGGTTTCTTTCATCCCTCCTATATCTTGTCTCAAAGAGACTCTTCTTATCTCCAAACTCTCTTCTAAGAGGTTTTTCCTGCTTCATCACTTGCTGTACTGTTGCTACCATCATCTTACTTTTCTGCCTTACTTTCTCTGTATCCCTCTGAACATACACTTTCTGAGCCTCTTTCAACAAATCATTTATTGGTTTGGCTGTCCAATCATCCAACCTTTGCAACTTCTTTTTTTTTTAATTTTATTGAAAAGCAAAAAATTAAAAACATTGAACATGGTAACACAGATTTGACATATATCTCATTTCACTATTACCATAAATTACTAATGAGAAAAACCTATACAATAACATCACTCTAATCACAATCTTGAATTATCTCAGTACAATAACTTCCCTGCTTTTCCCCCCACCATCTGTAAAATTTGTTC
>NW_015386370.1:2010563-2018790 GCF_001527695.2 Protobothrops mucrosquamatus | reverse complement strand
TGGGCAGGATATTCATTTTTACAGCAGCAATTCTCCCAAGTAATGAAAGGTGTAAATGTTTCCAACGTTCTAAATCCACTTTAATTTTTTGCATTAATTTAACATAATTATCCTCTTTAATTGATGAACAGCGCGCAGAAATGACAATCCCTAAATATTTAAATTTAGGGACCACTTGTATACCTAATTTAACTTCGAGAGATCTTTTTTGGAAATAGGTCATATTTTTAACAATAATCTTTGTTTTATTTCTGTTTATTTTTAAACCAGCATAATCTCCATAAATTTCTAGAATTTCAAATAATTTCTGCCCAGAATATTCAGGGTCTTCTAAAATAAAAACTAGATCGTCTGCGTAAGCCTGAAGTTTATATGTTTCTTTCTTAATTTTAAGTCCTCTAATCTGTCCTTCTTGCCTTACCGCTCTAGTAAGAATTTCTAGTGTATAAATAAACGAAAGAGGGCATCCCTGTCTAGTACCTTTCTGTATATTAAATCTGTCAGTGGCCACCCCATTTATTATAATCTGCGCATATTGTTTAGAGTATATTGAATTGATAACATTTAAAAAATTTCCTCCGACATCCATTAATTTTAATTGTTGTATCATGAATTGCCAATTAACATTGTCGAAGGCCTTCTGAGCATCCAAAAACAGAAGTGCCATTTGTCGTTCGTTATGTGCTTCATAAAATTCTAGAAAATCTAAAATTATTCTCATGTTATATTTGATCTGTCTATTTGGTAAAAAGCCATTTTGATCCGGGTGTATAAAATCTAGTAAGTATTTTTTAAATCTCTCCGCCATTATTGGTGCAAAAATTTTATAATCAGAATTTAATAACGATATTGGTCTATAATTTTGTATCCATGTTTTTTCTGTATCTGTTTTTGGAATCAGTGTTATATTTGCCTCTGACCAGGACTTAGGTATTTTAGCTTCAGTCAATACCACATTGAAGACTTCTAATAAATATTGGTTAAAAACACTTTGTAAGACTTTATATAATTCAGCAGGTATTCCATCTGGATCTGTCGCCTTATTAATTTTTTGTCTATTTATAGCCCTAATTAATTCAGACATATTTATCTCCTCATTTAACATAGATTTCATTTCCTCCGGTATTTTTGGCAGCTCTGCCTTTACCATATATTCTGTTATCTGTTCCGTACTTCTTCCCTCCTTACTCCTATATAAATTTTCATAAAACCTCTGAGCAATACCCCTTTTTAAATTCTCCTCCCCCTGGATTTCTCCATTTTCATCTACCAGATTAGTAATCCATGATTTCTCTTTCTGTTTTCTTAATTTATACGCTAGCCATCGTCCCGATTTATTTGCATGCTCAAAATTTTTTTGGTTAGCTGCCTGTAATTTTTGTGCATATTTTTCTGATTCCTCTAAATTGAGTTTATGTTTAATTAAATCCATTTTTATTTTCAATCCTTTATTTCCGGGGTCTCTCTGGAGTAGTATTTCCGCCTGCCTATAGTTTGCTTCAAGCCTTATCTTATATTGCTGTTTCTCTTTATTTCTCTTAGCCGTATATGAGATAATAACCCCCCTCAAATATGCTTTAGCCGTATCCCAAAGATTCTGCAGAGATGTATCCTCGTTATCATTCACTTGAAAGAAAAGATACATTTCTTTCTCCACACTTTCTCTGAATTCTTTTTCTTTAAGAATACCTCTTTGAAAAGTCCATCTTGACCTATATCTTTGACCTTTCAAACATAAGCTTATCGGATTATGGTCAGCCCAGAGACTGGGCTCTATATTTATTTTATGTATTTCTGAAATTAATTCTTTAGTACACCACAGCATATCTATTCTGGTCCATGATTTGTGTCTGCTGGAATAATATGTATATTCCCCCTTTTCACAATTCTTCTCTCTCCAAACATCCTGTAAGCTAAGATCCCTACACATCTCAAAGAAAATTTTTGGTAATATTTTTTTTTATATCCTTTCATTACCTCTGTGCCTTTATGGTCCTTGGTTTTATCAGCAATCGCATTGAAATCTCCAATTATACAGAGACCATCTCCCTCCATATCTCTTAGCCTATTGTATAAATTTTTTAAAAAGGATACTTGAGCGCCATTTGGAGCATATATTACAACAAAAATTACATTCTTTTTGTTAAGCTTAACATCAACAATCAGAACCCTTCCTTCTTTATCACTATATATTTGTTTCGAAGTTATCTTCTGTTTAACATATAGAGCAACACCCCGTTGTTGTTTTTTTGATCAAGTGAAACATTTAATTGACCTAATTTGGGTCTTTCTAGTAAAAATTCCTCGCCAGATTTTATATGAACTTCCTGTAACGCTATAATATCCACATTCAATTTAAGGAGTTCATTAAAAACCTTCCTACGTTTTACTGGTGCATTTAACCCTCTGATATTTGTTGACCAGATCCTATACTCCTCTCCCATTATTCAGCCTTTGTCGTGACATTGTACTTCTGGTTATTCTTATTTCCTTCGCCTCAGCTAAACTTCTCCCCTGTTCCATCCTGTCCAGTGGATACAGGGATCCATTCCTGTATATTTACGCACACCATTTTTTAGTCTTTGCAAAAAGGCAGCTGGGGATTCATCCTTCTCTTGTTCTATCTGCAATGCCTTGGTCATATTTTGAGCCTTTGGTATAGCTTCTTTCATTCCTCTAATTATAAGATTTCTCATGTCTTCCATATTTTGTCTTCCAGCCAAATCATTGTTATCCCAATTTGGTCTGGCCAGAGGAAGTTTTATATCTGCCACTTCCCCCCCCCCCCCATTCGGGTGTTTCCTAGTCCAAATTGCTGCTGCTGCAGTTCTAATTAATTGTCTTTCTTCGGCCAAAAATAAAGCATTTAAAATAGCCGTCAGTTCATCCCAGGTATAAATGTTTGGTCCCAATAAATTATCCAACTGTTCAGCAGCCCCCAATGGGTCCTCAATTAGATTTTTCAATTCCTTTTTAAATGCCCTTACTTCAGATGCCTTTAACGGCTCTTGGACAAAGTTTATTCTTGGGGCATTGTTTCCATCTACCCCATTCAGCACCTCCCTTAAGGGGAAGGCTGATATATCTGGATGCTTATGAAAGTGTAAGGACCCACCCCAGTTTGCACCTTAAGAAGACAGAACTGTTGGAATATTTCTTCCAACAGGCATCTTTATTAAGAGAAACTGGCGGCAGGCGTTCTAGACAGGACTTGGGGTCCAAGCCCTACGGTTCAACATTTTAAGGGGTCCCCAGCAGCCCCATCCCACCCCACCATCCTTCCAGCAACAATCCCAGGTGTTGCATTTCCACCCCCCTTTTTCCTCACTGCCGGTGGAAAGGAGACTTCAGAGGGGATTAAATGAAAGCTGATAGCCCCATTGTTATTGATGAGTCCTTTTGGTGGTATCCACATTCAGTCCCTTTGAAGTTGTACCAAAGGAAGTGAGGGCCATAAAACCCCTTTGTTCACCCCCCTTCCCCTTCCTCATATGCCAGAATCCAGAGAGGGCAGAAATGGGGTTTTCCATAGTTGATAACTAGAGATGAAATATAATTGGATTCTGACATCCTGCCCCCTTAAAAATAAGAGAGATCCACCTGAAAGAAAACAAAATAGGTATAAAAATTAGTCAGGCTTGTTAGGATACTCTGTGTGAAACTTCTTTAATAGCTTCAGGGCTCTGACATGACGTTTATGGACCCACTCGTTTTGTGAGGCAGGGAGATGTTTCCAAGCAACTAGATACTGAGTCGCTCCATGATATCTCCTAGAATCTAGGATTTCCTTTATTTCGAAGTGTTGTTCGCCCTCCACCATGATTGGAGGTGGTGGGGGGGGGATTTTTGGTCATAACGATGACTGATGCTCTCTTTTCAGCAAGCTGCAATGAAAAATTGGGTATATTTGCCTGAGATTTTTGGGTAATTCTAATTCTACTGTTACTGGGTTTATGATTCTTTTAATTGGAAAAGGCCCTATATATTTTGGTCCAAGTTTTTTACAGGGTTGTAGGGACTTTAGGTATTTTGTAGATAAGTACACCATTTCTCTTATAATGAATAGTGCAGGCTCAACCCTTTTTTAATCGGCTTGTGCTTTGTATGCCTGTCTAGCTTCATCTAGTGCTTTTCTAACTATTGGCCAGGTGTTTTGTAATTGTTCCATCCATTCTTTCAGTGATGGGATTGCCGGTTCGTTTGGGGTTAGTTCTGGCATGGGGTTGAAACTTTGACCGGTAGCTATTTGAAAGGGAGTGTAACCTGTGCTGGAGTGGACTGCATTATTGTAGGCAACTTCTGCAAAAGGGAGTAGGTCCATCCAATCGGACTGCTGGAAATTAAGAAAGCATCTTAAATATTGCTCAAGTACTGAGTTCGAATGTTCCGCTTGTCCATTTCCTTGTGGATGATGGCTAGATGTCAGTCCCTGAGTAGTCCCTAAGAGGGATAAAAGTTCCTTCCAAAATGCAGACGTAAATTGCACTCCCCTATCAGAGATGATGCATTGGGGTGCCCCATGCAATCTGTAAATATGCTGGATGAAAAGTTTCGCTAAGGCTTTTGTGGTGGGAATCTTTTGGCAAGGGATAAAGTGCACCTGTTTGGAAAACAAGTCCGTGACCATCCGGACAACAGTATTCCCATTGCTTTCTGGTAATTCCACTATAAAATCCATGGCTATTTCCCTCCAGGGGGCTGAAGGATTTGCCACTGTTTGTAACAGTCCGGGCGATTTCCCTTGCAACCTCTTTGCAGTTGCACACTTTGGGCAGCTGGCCACGTAACTTTCTATGTCCTTTTTTATGGATGGCCACCAATATTGCCGTTTAATTAAGTGTAATGTTTTTACAAATCCAAAATGCCCTGCTGATTTTGTATCGTGGCAAAGCTGCATGAATGTGACTCTTTGGGTTCTTGGTATATATAACTTTTCCCCCACCCAAGGTAGTCCGTCCCTCATTGTGCACACATTTTTGTTTTTCTGGAACCATTCATCTGTTTCCAAACTTTTCCGGAATTCAATTCCGGTTTGGCTGCACAGCTGTGGTTTTAATTTAGCTTGGGCTCTAGTGGTTACTGGCACTGCCAGTTGTGATTCTACCATCATCGGTTTAGAGTCGGTGGCTTGCGTGCTGTTATATTGGGGCATGCGAGATAGTGCATCTGCCAGGAAGTTCTTTCCCCCTGGCAAATGCTTGAGCGTAAATTGGAACTGGTGAAAATGCTGGCACCAGCGGGCTTGCTTGGGGTTGAGCTTCCTGGGTGTTTTCAGGGCTTTCAAATTTTTGTGGTCTGTCCACACTTGGAAAGGGATTTTGTTGCCTTCAAGGAACTGGCGCCACGTGAGTAATGACCAACGTATCCCATATGCCTCTTTCTCCCACACAGGCCAGCGCTGTTCCGTTTCCGTGAGTTTCTTGGATGTATACGCACAGGGTTGCAATACCACTTCATCGTTTTCTTGTAATAGTACAGCCCCAACTGCCACATCGCTTGCATCCGCTTGTATTACGAAGGGCTTATCCATGTCTGGGTGCCTCAGTACTGGTTCGGCAGAAAAAAAGTCTCTTTAATCTCTCAAACGCTGCTTGGCACTCCATTGTCCATGTTAGTGGCTGGCTAGGTTTTACTGAGGATGCTTCCTTCATTTTTAGTAAGTTCGTGAGGGGCAGGGCTATCTGGGCAAATGAGGGGATGAATTGGCGGTAAAAGTTTGTGAAGCCCAAGAAACTTTGCAGTTGCTTTCTTGTGCGGGGTGGTGCCCATTCTAATACTGCTCTGACCTTCTCTGGGTCCATTTCAATGCCTTGTGGGGATATGTGATAACCTAGGTAGTCTATCCTTTCCTGGTGGAATTCGCATTTCGAGAGTTTGGCATATAGGTGGGCGGCTCACAGTTTCTTTTAAACCGCTCTGACTAGGTTGACATGTTCCTCTTTTGATTCGGTGAAGATAAGAATGTCGTCTAAGTAAACCAGGACCCCCTTAAATAGGTGCTCTCTTAGAACGTCATTGATTAATTGCATAAATACTGTGGGGGCCCCTTGTAATCCAAATGGCAAGACTTTGAATTGGTAGCACCCCATGGGGCAGTTAAATGCGGTCTTCCATTCATCCCCTTCCTTAATTCTCACACGATAGTAATCTTCCCTTAGGTCTAGTTTAGAAAAAAATTTCCCTTTCGAGAGGTGTGACAACATGTCTTTCATGAGGGGCAGAGGGTATAGGTTGCTTTCACTAATTGTATTCAGGGCCCTATAATCCATGCATAAGCGTAAAGAGCTGTCCTTCTTCTCTCTAAAGAGGACCGGGGCAGCCACTTTAGGCTTGGCTGGCTCAATGAACCCCCTTTCTAGGTTTTTCTTTATGAATCTTTCCATTTCCTCCTTCTCCTTTGGGCTCATGGAGTATAATCTGGGCTTTGGGAGTTTTGCCCCAGGCTTGAATTCAATGGCACAGTCCGTGGGTCGGTGGGGGGGGGAGCTCATCTGCCCTCTCCTCACTGAAAACTTCAGCAAGGTCTCTGTATTCCTCTGGTATTTCTGGCAGTCTCTTTTCCTCTCCCATGGATGCTTTTTCTGTTCTTGATTCTGGTTGCCCCCCTTGGAATTTTAAGTCCATAGGGTCCCCCTTCGGGAATTTGATTTCTGCTGTCCTCCAATTCACCTAGGGGTTCCACCCATTCCATCCCTAGGATCATTGGGCATTCCATGCCTGGGGTCACTACAAACGTTATGTCTTCCTCATGTTTGCCCAGGGAGAGGTGTATTGGTAAAGTGGCTAGGGTAGCTGGCACCCCCCCCCCTGCTATGGACCCATCTAACTGGCCAAATGAGATTGGTTGTTCCAGTCTCCTTGATGGAATGCCCAGGTTCCCCACTAGCATCGGGCTAATGAGGCAGCGGGTGCAGCCAGAGTCTATTAAGGCTTTCACTTTCACAGCTTCGGGCATAGGGGGAATTAATATAGTCACTGTCTTGAGGATGGGTGCGATGCGTCCACTTACCAGGGGTTCGCCCTCCGAGCTGTCGTCTGTGGCGTCCACCAGCCCTGTGGTGTAGGCTGGAGTTCTTTCCCCCTGATGAGGAGAGGTGGGGGATTCCACAGCCTCCATCATTCTCACGACTGGTTCTTTTGGCTTAGCTGGAGACTTTCCGGATTTGCTGGCCGGTAATCTGTCTGGGTTGTGCTGGGGGCTTTTGAGTGGCATTCTACAGCCCTATGCCCTTCTCTCCCACACTTGAAACACCCCATTTGCTTCTTGGCCATAGCAGATGGTTTCACTGGTTCACGTGTCAACTCAGGCGGTGACGGCTCCATTGTTTTCCTCGGCGGTGCTTCTTCAGTAGGTCGATTTCTGCTTCCTCTGCCAAGACGTACCATTTCTCAAGTTGGTGTGGGTCCCCTTGGGGCAGGCAAGCGTCATATAGGTCATAATTTAGTCCGTCTTTGAAGTGGCTAAGAAGGATGTCTTCCGGCCAGTTCAGTTTGCTGGCAATGGCCTGGAATTCTTACGTATATTCGGCTACTGGGCGTTTGCCTTGCCTCATTGTTTTGATCCTTTCGCGGGCTTTGCGATCAGCCAGGGGGTCCTAAAATCTGTGGGTCAGTGGGGAGTGGGGACACCTGGATCAGCAGATGTCCCCGGAGCTGCAGATTTCACGTCCCCCTCGGTGTCTCTCCCGTTGCGGTTCCAGGAGCTGGGGTGGCCGTAGGGCTCAGAATTCTCCTTTCCTAGGGAGCTGAGGGTTCTCTTCATCAGGTTGATATCTTTCTCTAAGATCCAGCCCGAGTACGGTGCCCAGCTCTGTTCCTCCTCTAGACCCATACCAGTCGGGCTTCAGGCCGGGACACAGCACGGAAACGGCATTGGTCGCGTTGGTTAATGATCTCTGGAGGGCCCGGGACAGAGGTTATTCCTCTGTCCTTGTTCTTTTGGACCTCTCAGCGGCTTTTGATACTGTAGACCATGGTATCATGCTGCGGCGTCTCGGTGAGTTAGGAGTGGGAGGCACCGTTATGCGATGGTTCTCCTCCTTCCTCACCGACCGTACACAGTCTGTATTGGCAGGGGGACAGAGGTCGACTCCTAGACCCCTAACTTGTGGGGTGCCTCAGGGGTCGGTCCTCTCCCCCCTTTTGTTCAATATTTATGTAAAGCCGCTGGGGGAGATCATTCGTGGCTTTGGGGTGGATTTCCATCAGTACGCTGATGATACGCAGC
>NW_015386370.1:2007279-2009904 GCF_001527695.2 Protobothrops mucrosquamatus | reverse complement strand
ATTATTATTATTATTATTATTATTATTATTATTATTATTATTATTATTATTATTATTATTATTATTATTATTATTATTATTATTATTATTGTGTGCAGGGATTTCTCCATCTCCTGCTTCCATTCTGGTTGGTTGGCCCCCGTCTCAGGGTCACCTTTCTTGATTTCTTTTCCCACTTGCCTTTCTTTCCAACACCCATTGACCACCGTGTCTCCACCACCTCTTCTCCTGAGGAATCTGATCTCTCAGATCCCGACATCTGGCAGGCTTTCAGTCGGGGCAGCGGCTCCCTTTCCGGGGAGTTTTCTCCTTTCCTTGCTCCGTCGTCTGACATGGTAATGTTTACAAAGTCCCCCGGCAAGGTTCTCCCTTCCAGGTGGACTACTTCTGCAGGTCCTGTCTAATGTTAGGACCCACCCCACTTTGCACCTTAAGAAGACAGAACTCTTGGAATATTTCTTCCAACAGGCATCTTTATTAAGAGAAACTGGCGGCAGGCGTTCTAGACAGGACTTGGGGCCCAAGCCCTACGGTTCAATATTTTAAGGGGTCCCCAGCAGCCCCATCCCACCCCACCATCCTTCCAGCAACAATCCCAGGCATTGCATTTCCACTCCCCTTTTTCCTCACTGCCGGTGGAAAGGAGACTTCAGAGGGGATTAGATGAAAGCTGATAGCCCCATTGTTATTGATGAGTCCTTTTGGTGGTATCCACATTCAGTCCCTTGTACCAAAGTTGTACCAAAGGAAGTGAGGGCCATAAAACCCCTTTGTTCACCCCCCCTTCCCCTTCCTCGTGTGACAGAATCCAGAGAGGGCAGCAATGGGGTTTTCCATAGTTGATAACTAGAGATGAAATATAATTGGATTCTGACATCGAAAGGGAAAATTTTCAATGTCCTTTTTACACTGTTCTATTTCTCTTCTCAATTTTTTATATTTTGTATCCTCCTTCTCTGGCTGTTGTTGGGGCCAGGTTCCAATTCCTCCCACTGTCCCTTGAGGCATCGCTGGTGGGGGTTGGGCTGGAGCCTGATCTGAATTATAGGGTGGTGGATGATAGTCCTTGGTTTTGTTTCTTCCTCTTCCTCTAATTCTTTTCCCTCCTCTTTTTGTACCATTACAGGGACATTTGATAATGTATCTACCCCAGAGATCCATTTATCTGGATTCCAAATTAAAGCATAATCCAACTGATTATCTAATGATTTGCACACTTTTCTCTGCACATAATCATATAAATTTTGGCATGCGAAATAATCATTAGTTTCCATTCGCGGCCACTCTACTTTCTCATCCTCCCACCAAACAAAGCAACACAAATTCACCATATCTTCTTTAGTCAAATTTAATCTATCAATTATCCTATTATAAGGCGACTTACCCCAATTACTTAGTAGGAATCCTAAAGGACTCCCTGTATCTATGCTCAACCTAGGATTCTTTCTAATTTTCTTCACACATTTCCTTTCGGGAACACTCCGAAAATTGCCCATACTGGTTTACCGTACTGTTATCTTATCCTTACCAACCTAATGAGACCACCTTTCACTTCACCAAGCTCCTGCTTCCCCCTTTTTCTCCACCAATCCTCTCATGAGGGTATGGCAAATACTGAAGGGTCAGCTCCCACTCCGTCTTGCTACCCCCTGTGGTACTTGGAACGTCTAATGCACTCCTCTCACAGATCTCAGATTCAAACAGTACTACCCAGTCCTCCCCCAACCGCCTAGGTGGTTTTTGTATCTGGCCACCCCAGATTTTACTCACCTAGGTTCGTGCACGAAGTTACCCGGTTTTTCCTGAGGCCGGCAATCTCTATTCCTGGTTCCCTCACCCTTCATTTCTATTTGCAACTTCTATTTAGGTTCGTAGGGCTCTCGGGTTCACTCAGCACTCACCACTCCTGGAGTTCGAAGCTGGATTATCGAACTTGACAGGGCATGCCTTCCAAATCATCCTCCAAGTGAGGAAGTCCCGAACGAAATCCTGTTGAGTCCCGGGTTTCGGCACCAAAAATTGTTAGACACAAAATAGTCACAAATTGAAATCCACTCTATTTGAGTTACAAATAGAAAAGAAGTTTATTAGACTTCACAACAAAGTTTAAAAGGTAATGGTTTGCAAAGCGTGGTGGATTCAGGAAGGCAAACAATGCAATGTAGCCAAGCCCTGAACCACACCCCAAACTCCAAAATCACATATTATTATACACCCTATCGTGACGCCCCATTCCCTCCCCCATAGCCCCATTGGCTTAGGCTTTGGAGGTTACAATCTATCAGAAGCGCCTAAACAGAATACATTATCTCTGCCCCTGTTTGCTTACATTATACTAGTAAGATCCCTCCCCTACTATCCTGTTTACTCAGACCATATATGTACATGCTTATCAATTCTAAAGGAGAGATGTCTCCCATCTTCTACACCTGTTAGATCAAGTAGGGGTACCAGGTACCAGAAGGTACTTAAAAACAATTCCTAGATGGTGACTCACACTGGGCCCACAGTAACTCCTGTTCTCCCCCCGCCTCCACCTGAGGCTTGTATTTTCCCTATATACTCAAAGCATCTACTCAGACAATTGATTATAAAATGATCATTATAAAATATAAAATATGATTA
>NW_015386370.1:1975310-2006931 GCF_001527695.2 Protobothrops mucrosquamatus | reverse complement strand
ATTTGTGGTTGTATCTCATCATCTGTGTGGGTTTGGGTTTGTTTTTTGTGTGGATGTATGGTTGTGACATCATGTGTGGTATTTGTGAGTGTGGGTCTGGTGTCATTTTTTGTGTTAGGGACTCGTTTGCTAATAAGGGCGGGTTTCCAAATGGCTGGTAGGCGGGAGGTGTCATCTCTTTTATTCATGCTGTGTCCCCACGTATTAGGGCTAACAAGGAGGTATCCTTGGACCCTATCACTACAGAAAGGAGCCAGGAAAATTACACACCTTCGGGGAACATTGAGATGAGTTCAGAGGGTTTGGAAAACTCCATAGGTGGTAGGTCAACCAGGTATAGTGAACAGCAGAGTCCTGACTTCACGAGCCTAGGAGTCGGGCAGGAAAGGCAGGCAGAAGTCACGAGACAGCCACAGGGTAATTCACCTAGCGTGGAAAGAAACCGGGAAAACACTACAAGTTCCCCAGGTCCGAGAAGGTCGCTATGGGTAAAAGGCCCTCCCAAATACCTTGCAGATTACGTAAGGTGAGCAAGTATATAGCAACTGGAACTAGAGGTTCAGACTGGTTGACTTGTGGAAACGGGGTTGGGGCACATTGGTTCTCTGAACGACAGAACGGCCCCATATCTCACACACACTGTAAAATTAATGCAACAGTTAGTAATACACACTTTACCATGGTGGCGTCCATGTTGGACGCAGTATTATTTTATCTAGGGGGGAGGGGTGTTGTGTCCTGAGCCTGCGGAAGCAGGCTCGGGACGTTGCAAGAGTCCCGGGCATTTGCAAAAGCTGCCCGGGACCAGACTGAGCGGCGCCGGCCTTGCGCGCATGCGCAAGGTGGGAAAAGACCGCCTTGTGATTGGTTGGAATTGCCCGGGGATCAGAGGGTATAAATAGAGGCCTGCGTGCCTCTGCTCGGGTTGTTCGCAGATTGTAGTCAGAGAATATAGTCATGTTGGAAATGCATTGCTTCAAGCGCCATTATTCTCCGGACTTAACAGTGCCGTCTCAATTTTTTAAATGTATTCATTTCCCCACCATATTAAAAATGTTTCCTTAATTTTCTTTCATCTAAAATCTGTTTTCTTTTTCACAGACTCATGTATTTGATAGCCAACAATTTGAAAGTGTTCTTACTAAGAAAACTGTGTGTGTCCAAACTATCACAGCGCAAATCCCTGGGAATATTTTCACCCAAACTGACATCTCCAAGATGGTGACACCTTGCCATCCTGGTTATGGATGCCATAGCCTTGAAATTCTTACCATGAGAAAGAAGTCTGTTTCAAGAACACATAAGGAAAAATTTGGTTGATTCTTTGTTTTGCCAATTGAAATCTGAAATACAAACCAGGGAGATGCAAATTTCTGCCCTGACTTTGAGGTTTTTTCTGTCTGTACTATTTGTACCACAATAGAAGTCAGAGGGAGAGGGAGAGGGAGAGGGAGAGGATTTTGGTACACATATTAATGCTTCCATTTGTCCTGTACTCCTTTCTAAATATACTGCTCACAAAAATAAAGGGAACATTTTACCATGGAACTGAAGGGGTTTGCGTTCCCTTTATTTTTGTGAGCAGTATATAAACTCAAAGAACAACTGTAAAGTATTTCCTTCTCTTATGCCTGAGGGCTGAATGCTAAGCATTTTAACTCTAGTTAGAACACCTTGCAAAGAAGAAATTGAACAGAACAAGAAGAAAGTCAGACAACTGTTTCAAAAGCAAGGAGGTGTGGGAAACAAAGCAAAACAACACCAACAAAACTCTGCTTAGGGGACAACCCTTTTCTTCTCCCTCTTTTTTTAGTGAAAAATCTCTATGCTTTTAACAGCTTTATGGCAAGCTGAAACTGTTCAAGCACAGCATTTCCTATCTCGAGATCTCCATACTAAGGAAAAAAGATATGTCTGTTGAATTTTTATCTGACATGTATCTCTAAAGGACCACGATCCTTTCAAATACAACTGCAGCAAGTAATCCTCTTCTTTAAGATTTCCAGACACTTGCAAACAATTGATTGAACCTTGATCCAAGCTTGTAGCTTCTCTGCCTCATACAGATGTGAATGTGCATAGGCTGGTGACTCAGATGGCTTCAAGAATGTGTGTGTCTGAGCTGCTTCCCTTTGACCATCTGGGGAACATCTCTCTCCCCACCTCCACTAACTATAGCTGTGCTTTCTCAGAGCAAATAATTTTCATTATGTGATGAAGAGGGAAGGGAGGAAGACACTTGAATATCACACATTTGAGATGAAAGATGCTTTTTAGGGTGACTCTCTTCCTGAAAATCTTTGATTACATAGGTTGGAAGGCAGCAGAGAACAAAAGCAACAATCTCTTCTGTAAAATGTACTTACTATGCCAGTAAAGCTATTTATGCTTATACATATTGCCCACGGGGAGAAGAACAAGGATAGAGATAATGGGCTTCTTTTCTCTCCCCCCCCAATTTATTTCCTTTTGCCTTTGCCAGGTATTTTAGTAAGCTTGGAACTTACTTTGGAAAATCTATTATTATAATGGTCCATCACTGTTAATTTAAGTATTGCTAGCAGAAACCACTGTCATTGTGCCAAGTATTGCAGATAATATGGTATCTTTGAGCTGCTAAGCTTCTGGTGACTATAGGACATATCCACATAATCTTCTTGGCAAAAATACAGAAATGGTTTGCCTTCTTCAAGGACATTCTCCTCTGTTTTAGCCTACAATAATTGTATCCCAACTGATGGATATTGTTAGATTGTCCCATTATCTGTCTGCAATTTGAGAAAGTAGTTTTACTTGGATTAGGATTGTCCTTCACTCAACAGGCTGCTGGCATTAAAATTGTGGATAGTTTCTGTTTCAGACTTTTTACTCAATGCATTATGGGTAAATATGTGGGGTTTATGTGGGGTTGAATGCCCAAACAGGAATGTACATCTGTTTTGATAGATATGGTACTGGTCAGTCACTACCAAGGGACAAATTATTCAGATTGCAGAAACTAGAAATACTTGAAATACCCATCTGCAAAATTAGATTAATCTTGAACAAGTTTAACATGTGAAAATGCAAACATTGGTTTTAATGATTACTTCTGTATTTTTAATTTATAGGACATATTTCTAGCAAAAACAACCTGCAGACGTAGCATAAAACAGGCAATAAATAAATAGTACCAATGGAAACATTTATTGAAGATATTAATATTAATAAGATATTAATGAAGAAAACATATTGAACTTTGCTAGTATCTGACATCATTCCAAAAATGTGTTAATTCTCCTCATTGCATTAGTAGAATATTGCTAAAATTATTTGGCATCTTTCAGTCAAAACTGTATTGCTGCAGTATATACTTTGGATCTCTAGATGAAATGTGTTTGAGTATGTTTACAACAGAAGCTGTTTCCTGAGACATAACTAGCAATGTTTTAGAAGGCAATGTATTAAATTCATTTCATATTTGTACACAAAACACATAGAATTTAATTTCTTATTTTGAAGGTATGTTGGTCCAGCTACCACTCTCTCTCCGATATTGTTTACATGGAATTTATATAAAATTACTTTAAATCAATTAGGTTCCTAAGTCAATAAAGCACAAAATCATGTATGATTCTCCCTCTTTTGCCATAGCTGTAAAACCTTCACATTGGGATTGATTTCATTTTTCCCTCTTTAAAAATGACAGTCAGGAACTGAACAAGAAATGTGAGCTGTTCTTGATTAAAAATTCATTTGCCTTGTCTTTGCTGATGATTGATAATGCAAAGGAGGGATCAAACAAGACAGAGTGTGATATGCTTTGCGGAAGGAAAGAACACACATTACATATATCATTTGTTTCTTAGAACAATATTAATGCTGGAAGAGATTGAAGTTTTGAGAAATAAGAATCTGAAGCTTAAGTATGCCAGATTTGAGAGGGGTGTTTTGGTGTGGTTTTTGGTATCTCTGTTATTGGATCCAAATGGCCAAAGAATGTAGGCAGCCATTGGCTTTACTCAGCATTTGATGATGTGTTGAAAGAAATTGAATGTCTATTGAATAATATTTTGCTGTCTCATGTTACAAACATTGTTATCTTGCCACTGGAAAAATGTTGACTATTTGGAACAAAGTATGGTATACTTATTAGAATTGAGATTAATTTAGTGCAATAGAATAGTAAGCATTCTCCTGTACTATTCTTTTCTTTCTTTTTCTTTCTTTCTTTTTTTGAAGCTACAGGTTGCAAGCAGTTGCTTGACAGGTAGCAATGCTCTGTCATAATTAAACTTGGAAAAGTATAATTTCAGATTTCATTACTGTAATGTATTGAGTAAAGTCTGAGAATTGAGATGCTGAGAACTGTGAAAAAATGGTTAGCTGGCCACGTGGCCAACAAGCCAGACTTTCTGTCTGCAGACTACTTATTATACATTTAAGCGGGAGAATACTGTGTTCCTATTGGCTGCCGCCTTTAGGCTGAGTGTATAAGTATGGGTGGAGCATTGGTTGCTCAATGTGTCGGGTGTGGAGGCCGACACAAATGGGCGGAATGCCGGTTCTGCACAGCAACATGCAGGGCGTGTGGCAAGCAAGGCCACATTGCTGTTGTTTGTAGGGGTCGCAGGAGAGAACACTCGTCAGAAGAGTTGCCTTGGAAAGGTACTGGGGTTTCCAGACAAAACAGGGTGGGCTATTGCGCTAGTCGAAAGAGCATGTTTAGGACAAATGCCCATCGCCCACTCAAGGAAAAGTTGCATCTCAAAGTCAAGTTGCAAGGGGTTCCTTGTGACATGGAGTTGGACACGGGGTCAGCTTTATCAATAATTTCCCAAAGGACCCTTCAGCAAATTTGTAGTCATAGCGGCAAGTGAGTTAAGCTCAGGCCGTCGAACCTCGTTCTAACCGATTTCCAAACTCCCATGTAACAGTCAAGGGGGAGGCCACACTTGGGGTGCAGTTCATGAATTTCGAGGGTCCCCTGGAAGTCGTAGTAGTTGAGGGCAACTGCACTAGCCTCATCGGGCTCGACTGGTTTGATGCATTGGGAATTCAAGTGACCGGGTTAAATAGCTTGCAGACGTCGAGCCTCTCAGCAGTTTGTAAGGAATTTGCTGATGTTTTCATCCCAGAGTTAGGGGAGTATAAAGGCCCCCCAATTGCACTCTAGCTTGACCCTACAATAGCACCAATAAGGATAAAGCCTCGTTGGGTGCCTTTCGCCCTTAAGCAAAGAATCAATGCAGAGTTGGAGAAGCTGCTGCTTCAAGGCATTTTAGAGCCGGTGGATAGCAATCCATGGAAAACTCCCATAGTTATGCCACTTAAGGCCAACGGGGAGGTCCGCATTTGTGCCGACTATAAATGCACGCTAAATAAAGCCCTCCAACAGCACTCGTACCCGATGCCTGTGTTCAGCCACATTTTGGCATCTCTACAGGGAGGTCGCATTTTTGCCAAATTAGATTTGGCCCAGGCCTATCAGCAGCTGCCGGTGGACAACATCACAGCTGAGGCCCAGACCATAGTAACGCACAGGGGAGCTTTCAAGGTGTGGCGGTTACAGTTTGGGGTTAGTGTAACCCCGGGGATTTTTCAGAGCGTAATGGAGTGCACGTTCCAAAACAATCCAGGTGTGTGCCCGTATTTCGATGATGTCCTCATAGCCAGGGAATCAGTTGAAATCCTAACTGAAAGGCTGAGGGCCATCTTGCAGTGTTTCCGCAAAGTGGGGTTGAAGTTAAAGCAGGAAAAATGTAAAATTGGGGTTACTTTCACAGAGTTCCTCGGTTTTCGCATAGATGCCAAGGCATTCATCCTGCTGAATCCAAGCTCAAAGCAATTCAGCAGGCACCAGTCCCAAGACAAAAGGAGAACTTCAGGCCTTTTTGGGACTCCTTAATTTTTATCACACCTTCCTTCCCCACAAGGCCACAGTGGCAGAGCCATTACACCAGCTCTTGGACAAGAAGGCTCAGTGGAAGTGGACAAGCATCCACGAGTGAAGTTTTGCAGCAGTCAAATCATTGCTGTCATCAAATGTGATGTTGACCCATTTTAATGAGCAGCTACCAATCAGCATTGCATGTGATGCATCCCCGTATGGGATCGGAGCTTTGTTAAACCATATTCAGACGGACAGGATACAAGTTCCCATAGCCTATTATTCTATAACCCTCTCTTCAGCGGAACGCAATTGCGCAGATTGATAGGGAGGCATTGGCCATTGTGGCAGGTATAAAAACGTTCCATGACTATTTGTATGGCTGCCATTTCACGGTCTTCACAGACCACAAGCCACTTCTGAGGTTGTTCACTACGAACAAACAAACACCCCAGATTATTTCTCCTAGGATGTTGTGGTGGTCAATATTCCTGTCCGCTTATAGTTATTGTCTGATTCACAAACCAAGCAAAGAAATGGGCCACACAGATGGCCTTAGTAGGCTACCCCTACCACACTTAAAGCCAGACCCCAGTCCAGCTAACCGCATCCTGGCTATTCAGGATTTGCCGGAGTCTCCCCTTAATGCAGGGGATGTGGCTGCTGAAACAGCTTCAGACAACATGCTGAGTCGTGTGTTGAACTGTGTGCTCACAGGATGGCCGGAAACGTGCCCGGAGCCTAACTTTCAGAGTTTTTGGAGAAGGAAGTACGAGTTATGCGCTCATAAGGGTTGCCTTTTGTGGGGCAGTCGGGTCGTAATCCTGACCTCACTGAGGACTAGAATCCTTGAATCTCTGCATGAGGGACATCCGGGAATAGTCCGGATGAAGGTATGCGTAGCTACCTTTGGTGGCCTGGCCTCGATAAAGATATCGAGGCCCAGGTCCACAGCTGCAGTATTTGCCAGCAGTCAAGGCCAGAAATGCCACATGCCCCAATCCACAGATGGGAAACTACACAAGCCCCATGGTTGAGAATTCATATTGATTTTGCAGGCCCCTTTCAGGGGCAACTCTTCCTCATAGTAGTGGACAGCCACTGCAAGTGGTAAGAGGTCGCTCCAGTATCCACTATGACTACTGCTAGGACCATCCAGGTTCTGCACAGCATCTTTGCAACACATGGGCTCCCTGATGCCATAGTCTCAGACAATGGGGCTCAATTTACTTCTGCAAAATTCCAGTCCTTTTTAAGGGCTAATATGATTAGGCACACTACCTCGGCTCCTTTTCACCCGGCCTCTAACGGCCAAGCGGAGCGCATGGTCAGAACGACCAAGGAATCCTTGAAGAGGATTGCAACTGGCAACTGGCACCATAGGCTGGCAGATCTCTTACTTTGCCAATGCACAACGTCCTGCACTTCTATGGGAAGAAGCCTGACAGAATTAAGATGGAGGCGGCGCTTGATCACAAAGCTGGATCGGTTACATCCAGACAGGGTTGTTTCACAAGCACAGCAACCAAAGGCTCCAAGGCACTTGCAAGTTGGCGACCCTGTGTGGGCGCGGAACTATGGGCAAGGGGCACTGTGGGTCGTAGCTGTAGTTGGTAAGGTGTCGGGGCCACTCTCATATGAAGTGGTCCTGGAAGACAGTCGTGTGCTTCGCAGGCACGTTGACCAGCTGCAATGGAGAATAGCAACCCAGCCGCTAGCTCATGACTCTGTTCAGGGGGAGGGGGAACACGATTGCGATCGTGCATCCAAGTCCCCAAGTGAGGGTGAGACTTTTCGATTGCCTAAAGGGGGGTTTGCAAATGGTAAGACTGCCCCTAACTCAGGCACTTTGACTACGAGACAAAGCTGTCAATTGGCTCCAAATGTCGGTCCGGTGGGCTCTACTCCACTGCGGGACACTGGCTCAGGTCTACCAAGACAGACCAGCCATAGAGAGATGGACACAGGCTCGGGTCTACCGGGTCAGACCAGCCTCCAAGAATTGGCTTTACCCATGACGAACGGAGCACACAACCCCGGTCTTCCAAGCCTGGCAGGCGAGCTCGTAGACCGGGAGCTAATGGCAGCTCCAAGATATTCAGAGTGGGCAAAAGCACCACCAAAGTACTTAAATGACTACATAAGATTTCTATCATTGTAAACTTGAATGCTTATGTATTTTGCCATTGGAACAGTGTAATGCTTTTGCACAAGGTTATGCCATTTTGCACTGGAACAATTGTAAAGTTTTTGCACAAACAGAAAAGGCTCTGTAAGTGTAAATGATCTAGGGGGAAAGGGTGTAATGTATTGAGTAAAGTCTGAGAATTGAGATGCTGTGAACTGTGAAAAAACGGTTAGCTGACCACGTGGCCAACAAGCCAGACTTTCTGTCTGCAGACTACTTATTATACATTTAAGCGGGAGAATACTGTGTTCCTATTGGCTGCCGCCTTTAGGCTGAGTGTATAAGTATGGGTGGAGCATTGGTTGTTCAATTTTGGTTTTGACTCTAAAAGAGGGTTGTTTTTCACCAACTGCCTCTTCAATGTTGCATCAAACTGAAAACAACAATTACAATATGTGTTGAATAGATTTTACACATGAGAACAAAGGACCAAGAGAATATTTTCAGGCATAGGACTAGTAGCCTGCAGTAACACCATTCAGAGAAACCCTTTTTATAGATAAATGGCTCATGCCATATTTCTTTTTGACAAATATTTTTATTTAGGAAATGGTAGTTTTAGTGATTTGAGCTCCTTGCAACATGCTAAGACTTCTCTCTCTCCCCCTCTCCCTCTCCGTCCCCACTTCCTCTATCTCTGTCTCTCTCGTGCATATGCAGCTCTGACATTTCTGCTTCACAGGCCCTTCCCTATCAATGTTTTGTCTATGTTTGTAGTAGAGGTCCTGCACTCAGCCTTTTGTGATGCTAGTAATTCTTTGGTTTCCTTATACAGAACAGGCCACAGGATATTTCTTATTGCTAATTTTAACAGGAGTTGACATTGACAGTTTTTCTTTAGGCATAATGAAGTCAAGAACATAATGAGGATAAGGACCAGTACGTGTGGAAAATGATCCCACTGTTCATATCACACTGGGTCTTTGCTGTGGCAATTCCCAGGTTGCTGTCATAGGCCACTGCTCTGCAACAATTTCATAAATGACAGTGGAACAATGGAAAGAAGTATAGAAGAAAATCAGTAAAATTTACATCCAGATACAATTTAAGAAAAGTTGGTACAGAATGTTCTGCAGATGATATATAATTCTGTAATAATTGCCAAGATGGACAAATCATAACACAATAAATGCTGGAAATGTCACAACAAAGAAGAAACATTTTACTATATGTGTGGTTGTGCAGAAAAACCCTCTCAAAATATTTGGAAGATATGCTCCAAAGCATCTAGAAAATTCTGAAAATAAAATGTAAGTTAAAGCTACAAATATTTTTATTAGGCATGATCCCAGAGAATATAAATGAAAAGCATGACAATTTATTTGCTGACAGCAGCAAAATTCAATCTGACACAACTTTGGAAAAGGGAAGTCTGCTGACAATACAAGATTAGGAGATTAAAATTGGAAAATATGCAACAATGGAAAAATCTGACTATATACATAGTGGAAGTCTAACCCAAATTCAAACATACAATAACAATATAGGATAATAATAATAATAATAATAATAATAATAATAATAATAATAGTAACAACAACAACAACAACAACAACAACAATAATAATAATAATAATAATAATAATAATAATAATAATAATAATAATAATAATAATAATAATAATAGATAAGCCTTGCACCCCCCAACTCTGCCCTACTACACCAGCCATGTGCTGGTAGATTTTCTCATCAGTAGGTGACTCTGGGTGAGAGGTGACAGCAAACTGCTACTCTAAAACCATACATTAAAGAAACTTCCTGGCCTTGTGACTGAGTGGAAGTGCAATTTATACTGAAATATTTTACTTCTGACTCAAGAATGGGAGGAAAGTACATTAACATTCCTGTGAGGAAGAATTCTATTTGAAATTGTGATAGAATTTCCAGCCTAAGTTTCAGGCAAATTCTCCTTGACTAATATTATCCATTTAGGAAAATTCATAACTTCAAAACATGGTTTTGTCTTATCCATTTATCATTTAGTAGCTTGGAGCTTGTGGGCACAAATTAAACTTACACTGATATAGACATTCTTTGTTTTTGCTTTGCATTCTTCTTTGTGAGCTATTCATCCAAACTGAATAAAACCAAATTCTAGACTAGATAGTTAGCCAATTGCCATGCCTTTATAATGCACCTTTAAATGAATTTTAAATATTTCTGAACTTTCTTTAGTTTTTCTAAAGTATATCTATATTTTGTGAGCCTATAGCTGGGTGATAGAAAACATCAACCATTCAATATTCACCCTGGTTTCCTTGAGCCAATAGTTGCTAATTTAAGCCTTCATGCAGGTCTTATCTATTGTATTTCAGATTATTATATTATAAATTCTTATTCGAGGGTTAGGAATAAAGATAATAAGTAAAAAAACATAAAAGACGGACTTTGGATGCGTATACTTCCTGGCCATATTTCTATTGCAATAACTTTTCCTTCACAAGCCTTTTCAAGTATCTGCAAACTTGGTGGCAATGAGGTAGATGTGCATTATAGAAAATTGCGTTCTCATCTGCAGCTTGATCGCAGGGCAATGCATCCCTCTATCTCTCCCTCTATCTGAGAAGAAATATGCATACATGTTTGTGCTTTATGGAACAATAGAGCAATGCATCTTAAAATAAATTTGGGTGCACAGTAGATCCATGCCTTCCTTTTTTTTCTGCAGTGATCTCTGTTGTGAGGACATGCAGAGGGACAAAGTGCAAATCCATAGAGATTCACTGAAACCTCCTATTTCAGAAGCAAACCCAAGGATCAGAATAAAAGGCTCTATGTTGGAACTTTGTTTTCTTTGTTGTTGTTGTTAATTGCGAAGTCATGTCTGATCCATTGCGACCCCATGGACAACGTTCCTCCAGGTCTTCCTGTCCTCTATCATCTTCTGGAGTCCATTTAAGCTCATGCCTACTGCTTCAGTGACTCCATCCAGCCACCTCATTCTCTGTTGTCCCCTTCTTCTATTGCCCTCAATCTTTCCCAGCATTAGGCCCTTCTCCAGTGAGTCCTTCCTTCTCATTAGGTAGCCAAAGTATTTGAGTTTCAACTTCAGGATTTGGCCTTCTAAAGAGCAGTCAGGGTTGATCTCTTCTAGGACTGACCGGTTTGAACGCCTTGCAGTCCAAGGGACTCACAGGAGTCTTCTCCAGCACCATTAATGTGGTAAAATAAGGTAGAATAATGAACAATTGCTGGAATAATGAATTGTCTGCATAATTGCTAGAATAATGATGTAATGCGTAATCACTGGGAAAGTTCTGTGTCAGTAATATGTGACTAACCAAATGAGCATTGCACATAGATACTTTGTATGTAGCAAAACCTACCATTGTATGCCCATGAGGAACGATCCTAATGTATTACAATGTGTATTAAAATGTGTAGTCCTTTGTTCCTAAGAAAAGGAAAGTATAAAACTGAAGTCTAATCCCGCCCTCCTTGTTCAGAATTGCCTGTCTTTTTGCTTCTGAACCTGCGCAAATAAACCTCTCTGCTAACCCCCTCTGGAATTCGTAAGAGTCCTTTCGTTTTCCACAAGAATTTTGGCACCTCCAGATGGGACTCTTAGGAAGAGGCCGTTGACCTGCCAGATGGACTGCCCTGGGGGAAAACCCTCTCCTAATGGCGATATCTCCAAGCCGGCTCTGTGGCCTTTGACTACGGGGGGACCTCGACGGGAAGAGAGGGAGCTTACCACCAGCGATGCATTCCAGTCAAGGATCCACTGAGGGGAGCAGACCAGTCTTTTAATCCACAGAAGGGTCTGGAATGCCTGCAGGCAAGTATTATAAAAAGGGGTACCTGATCCCATTTGGATCAGAAGAGGGGACTGATCAACCCCTAGAAGACAAGGCGGCGTCCTTAAGTCTTCAATAGGTAGGATTGTGTGGGTGGTTAAACCATCACATTTCCTGCTGAGTGACCATCGGAACGTCCGGCACCACAGGTCGGTGGTAGTGTTTTAAGGTAGAATGGGAGGAAAACAGACTAAGGAGGGCGTTGGTCAGACGCCACTCCAGTGTATGTTGGCAAACTTTAAAAAGGGTTTTTCTAGGGATTATGGATACCCAAGACCAAATCCAGCCATATTAAAAAGATTCTGTAAATCTGAATGGACCACCATTGGCGTAGGGTGGCCCAAAGAGGGATCGGCGAATCCCGAACTCGTGGCACGTGTTCATCAAATTGTGACTGGAAGGGGTCATTGGGACCAATATTCCTACATAGACCAATGGCAGATTGATATTGCAGAAAAGCCTAGATGGTTAGCAAAGTGTCAGATAGAATGTGCTTAGATATATTTGGCAAGCCAAAAAGCCAAACCTCAGACAAAAGCTAAGATTCTGAGCCAGGAAGAAAGGGAGGAACTTGCCAGACCCCCTTCCTATGTTCCTAGAAGAGAAGAAGTGGGAATTCATCAGCAAAACCCCCCCTTAGAGGCCCCTCTGGTTGAAAGGGATGAAGTCCACCTTAAACCAGAAGCTGGAGTGGAAAAGGAGATTAAAAAAGAACAGGGTGCTCAAAAGCAAACACAGGACTTGGATAAAGATTAAAGGGAAACACCAGTCTCTAGCCACACCAGAAGAAATACAAAACCAAAAATAGAAGAAACAATAGCCCCTTAAGAGAAGTTTTGGTCCCTGGACC
This sequence comes from Protobothrops mucrosquamatus, assembly GCF_001527695.2. Taxonomy (NCBI): domain Eukaryota; kingdom Metazoa; phylum Chordata; class Lepidosauria; order Squamata; family Viperidae; genus Protobothrops; species Protobothrops mucrosquamatus. The sequence continues at coordinate 1,994,227 of NW_015386370.1, read as the reverse complement.
AGACAACTCCAACGTCCCAATGCTCCAATATGTTCCCTTTACAACTACTGATTTATTCAATTGGCGTCAGCAATACGGACCATTTTCAGAAAAGCCTCAAGAAATAATAGATCTATTTTCTACTATTATCCAGACGCATAATCCCACATGGGATGATAAGCAGCAACTTATTTCTACCTTACTGGATCTGGAAGGTAGAGAAAAATATCGGTTAGGTAAATTAAAAGTACTTGCCAGAAGACATCCAGAGGGAGGAGAATCGCCCACTCCTAATTGAAAGATTTATCACCCAAAGTGCCCCAGACATAAAGAGAAAGTTACAACGTACAGAGGGGGCCTTAGGGAAGAATATTGCAGAGATTATGGAAATTGCTCAAAAAGTTTTCCGTAATCGTGATAAAGAAGAAGAACGTAAATCAGATCAAAAGGAAAAAAAGAAAGCTGAAATGTTAGCAATAGCCTTAGGAGGAATACACATCGGACCAAACCTGTGCCATCTGTAAACAAGAAGGACACTGGCAAAGGGAGTGCCCCCAGAGGAATGGCCAACCTAGAGGGCAATCTCGCCAGTATGGAAGGGGACGAGGAAGAGGATTTAGAGGGAATTTCCAAAGAGGTTTTAAGGGAAGCTTCAGGGGAAGAGGGTGTCCAGCCTATCCCAATCAGACAGAACAACAAGAAGAAAACTTGATTGGCTTAGCTGACATGGAATGGGGGAGACTGAAGGGAACAGGGTTCTATGGTCCCACCCCCGGAGCCCATTGTTAAAATACGGATGGGAGGACAGACTGTCCCAATGTTAGTTGACACGGGAGCTACCAGATCTGTCCTAAATAAATTTATTGGCAAACCATCAAACCAGACCATCCAAATTCAGGGTGTGTCAGGAGAAATTCAATATAGACCACTCCTGGAACCCCTAACATGCCAAGTGGGACAAGGAATCATTAAACATCACTTTTTATATGTCCCAGACTGCCCAGTCCCATTACTGGGAAGAGATTTGTTAGACAAGTTAAAAGGGAAACAATTAATCCAAGTGCGCCACCCAGTGGAAGAAACATGGCGCATCATGTTAGTAATTGAGGAACAATCAGAAAGCTCTACCTGGCAGCAATTTAATGTCCCACTTCTATGGGCAGAGGATAACGCCCCTGGATTTGCAAAATATGCCACGCCTGTTATGGTAAAACTAAAACCACAAGCATATCCTGTTAGAGTGCCTCAAAGATATTGTACTTCAGAGGCTGCTATGGCCATTCAAGAATTAATCCAAAAATACTTGATGGCAAAAATCATTAGAAAAATTCAGTCACCCTGGAATACTGCAATTCTACCTGTTCGTAAGCCAGATGGACAGTGGAGACTGGCACAGGATTTGCACCCCATCAATAGACTAACCTTGACCCTACACACAACTGTTCCTAATCCATATATTCTTTTAAGCACAATACCTGCATCTGCTAAATGGTTTTCAGTAGTGGACTTAAAAGATGCATTTTTCACCATCCCCTTACACGAAAATTGTCAGCAGATTTTTGCATTTGAATGGACTAATCCTACGACACAAGTTAGGACTCAATATACCTGAACTAGGCTACCACAAATCTTTAAGAATTCACCCACATGTTTTGGTCAAGCTTTAGCCCAAGATCTTGCATTTTTGAAGTTAGTCAGACAAGAGGACTGTTGTCTTCAATATGTGGATGATGTTCTAATAACTGGACAAAACAGGGAGGATTGTTTTGAAAACACAGCAAAACTGCTCCAAATATTACAAGACTGTGGCTACAGAGCGTCCAAAAAGAAAGCACAACTAGTCCAAAAGACTGTAATGTATTTAGGCTATGAACTATCCCAAGGACAGAGGGCTCTAGGCCCCCAGAGAAAGCAAGCTGTGTTACAGATCCCCACCCCCCAAACAAAACAGGAAGTTAGAGCCTTTCTGGGAATTACAGGCTTCTGTAGGATTTGGATTCCTAATTTTGCTCTCACAGCTAAACCATTGTACCAAGTTTTAAGGGGTCCAGAAAAGGAACCTCTTTTATGGCAACAGGAACAAATCCTAGCAATGAAAAAACTTCAACAAGCCTTAACTACAGCTCCAGCCCTGGGACTACCTGATATAACTAAGACATTTTTACTTTATGTCGATGTGAGACAGAATGTGGCTCTTGGAGTCCTTACCCAAAAGCAAGGAATTTGGAATCGCCCAGTCACTCATCTGTCAAAGCAATTAGATACAGCAGCACAAGGGTAGCCACAATGTTTAAAAATCCTAGTGGCAGTCATGCTTTTACTACAGGCAGCAAATACGTTAACCTTTTCTGCTCCAGTGGCTGTTTGTACTAGTCATGCCCTGCAGACAATTATTGATAATAAGGGACATTTATGGATTAGCAATCAACGAATGCATAAAATACAAGCTCTTTTATTAGACAATCCACAAATTACACTGAAACAATGCACTACTCTCAATCCAGCAACTCTCATGCCAATACCAGATTCAACTATGACTGTGCATAACTGCATGCAAACACTAGAACTACAATATTCTTGCAGACCTGACCTTACTGACCAACCATTGCAGAACCCAGACTTACAGTGGTTTACTGATGGATCTAGCTTTATGTATCAGGGCATTAGATACTCTGGGTATGCAATTGTTTCTCAAACTGCAATTGTAGAGTCAGCACAACTACCCAGCCAAGCAAGTGCACAATTTGCAGAATTGAATGCTCTAACACGAGCATTGGAAATAGCTGCAGGAATGATTTTAAATGTGTATACAGACAGCAAATATGCATTTTTAACAATCCACGCACATGCAGCCATCTACAAAGAAAGAGGATATTTGGACTCCACAGGCAAGATCATCCAATATGCCACCTTGATCAAAAGACTTATTAAGGCAGCTCAATTACCGTCTAAAGTTGCAATCATCCATTCTCCTGGACATCAAAAAAACTCAAGCCTTATTACCCAGGGGAATAGGAAGGCAGACAAAGAAGCCAAAAGAGCAGCTTTAGAAGGCCCCCCCTACAGTCAGATGTCACTAGGTTCATGTATTTAGACACTTACTTGGAAAAACTTGATCCTACATATACTAAAGAGGAAAGCCAAAAGTTAAAGCAGGATGTACAAGCCGAACTAATTAAGGGCTGGTACACCCTTCCCGATGGACGCATTGCTATTCCTCTTGCACTTGCCCGCCCACTTATTTTTCAGGCTCATAAACAACATCATTTGGGAAAAACTGCCTTATTACAGCAGCTTGAAAGATTTTTCTATCTTCCTTTTGCTTCTTCACTAACAGCACAAATATGTTCTCAATGTTCCATTTGTGCTCAAACCAATGCTCGCCAAGGACCAATAGTACCACCTGGTCAACAACCAATCGCTTATTTCCCAATGGACTATGTCATTGCTAACTTTACTGATATGCCTAGGAGTAAGAAATATGTAGCCCTGCTAGTTATAATTGATACCTATTCAGGTTGGATTGAGGCCTTTCCTACTGCAAATAAGAAAGCTATACAGGTTGCCAGAATCTTTCTTAAAGAAATTATTCCTAGATTTGGTTGCCCTTCTAAGATTTCATCAGATAATGGTCCTGAGTTCGTACATCAGATTAACAAGGCTCTAGCCCAAGCATTAGGAATTAAGTGGAGATTTCATTGTTCTTTTCGTCCTCAATCAGCTGGAAAAGTGGAAAGGGCAAATCGCACAATTAAAAGCCTTATTACTAAATTTTGTTTGGAAACTCATCTCCACTGGCCAGAGGTTTTTCCTATGGTTTTGTATGCAATCAGACTGGCCCCCCAGCACTAAATTGCAACTTAGTCCTTATGAGCTCATGTTTGGCCATCCCCCTTGTCCATTTAAACCTGACAGTCAGGGCTGGCTGGACTTGGCTCATAAGGGGGGAATAGACCAACATAAATTGTTACACCAGTTACAGCTTCATAATTTAGCTGTTTCAAATTTGCGCCATTATATGATGGAACAACAACCCCCTCCAGTGGTCACGGTGACACATGGGTTCAAACCAGGAGATAGAGTATGGGTGAAACATTGGAAATCAGATCCTTTAAGCCCAAGATGGAAAGGACCGTATACTGTTGTCATGTGTTCTCCATTGGCAGTGAAAACCTTGGAAGGAAAGTCCTGGATCCATTGGACCAGATTGAAAACAGCTGCACCTGCTGATCCAGTAACTTACAAGGTGAATAAAACTGACAAACCTTTAGTGCTGAAATTTACAAGAAATACACCCTGTCGAACCCTACCGGCAATGGGTTCTCAACAAATGGTGTGAACATTAGACCTTGCTGAGACACTCCGGAAGCTGTCTCTCTACGCACGGTGGAAGACATGAGGATTCTACAGATCATAATACCTGTTGGTTATTTAATGTGGGGAATATACACACACATTCCTATACAAATCAGTGCAATGGCTACACAAGAGGTCATACTGCAGAAACCCGCTAATAGAAAACTAGTGAGTACACACAAAGAAAGGACACAAACACAGGGAAATAAATATTGTCAAAACTGCATTAAGATAACAAAACAAAGAAGCCAGATAACTAAGACTTTGATTTATTATACAATGAAACCAGAAGGGTGCCAAGATAGCTCACCTAACACCTGTGCATACAATAGAACTACATATAAAGTTTGTAGAAAAGGAGCCCAAGATCAGTGTTATAACCCGAAGCCTGATCCTGATAGTTGGGCCTTACAAATCCGAACACATAGAACAAGAACGAGCTCTAAGGACCAGGCACTATTAGGGATCTCTCAATGGAAATCCAACCCACACTCCAGTTTTAGCGTCACCTTTGATGTTTGTAAAGCAGCTAATTATTGGGCAGTAATGTATGGTTGCAGAGGGATCAATCGAATCCACAACTATATCCCAAACCATAAGTATTTGTGCCCACCAGATGGGTGTGCAGTCTCCACGGTCAAATGTAAGTTGTGGTCATGTATTAAGTGGCATACCCAAGACCCAAAGGAGATGGAGCACATCTTGTTTGAAAAGAATAATACAACAGCAGACTCCTGTGGGATAACTGTAATTTGGTGACCCTCACAGTCAAAAAGGCAGTTGGTTCCTGGAACAAAATAGATGGGAAAGATGAAATTGGATGTTTGGGATAGGAATAGATGCTGATGGCTACGATCCAATATCAGAGGTAGAAATCAAAATCATAACTGCAACCAAAAGATCAGAACAAAAATCATTATTTTGGTCATATTATGAAGAAATGGAGAAACCAAATATTCCTGAAATACCTAGACAAGTAACCAATACCTTTGTCAAGTTAGCTGAGGATATTGCTCATACTTTAAACGTGTCCAACTGTTTTGTGTGTGGTGGAACAAAAATGGGAGAAAAATGGCCATGGGAGGCACAAGAGTTAAATTATACCAAGGTACTAGAAATGTCTAAAAATGGTAGTTTAACCTACACGAGCGGAAAAGATGGTGATTGGACTCTCACTTCCAACTTGGTAGGACATGTATGTTACTCAAGGAACAAAACAGAATCGTGCATAGCATTAAGTAACCTCCTATGCACAGGGATTTGGGAAAACGGTAGATGGTGGTCTGGAACCAACGAAACCACTACTATGGATCACTATGCCCTTACTAACGTATCTGGAATGCCATATCTAAAAGACCCCACAAATACCAGTCTTCCTTGGCTAGCTCCGGATGGAATGTACTGGATTTGCGGAAAAATGATATACGGACAACTACCTAAGAACTGGTGTGGATCTTGTGTATTGGGAATAATTCGACCTGGATTTTTCCTGTTACCATTAAAAACAAAGCAAATTCTTGGTGTTCCCATCTATGATGAAATTGGCAATGTAAGACAAAAAAGTGAATCAAGTGCATACACCCAATGCACAGGAATCACTTGGCAAGAAAATGAATGGCCACCTTGCCACATCATCCTAGTTTATGGCCCAGCTACTTGGGCTGAGGATGGAATGTATGGATACCGTACCCCTATTTACATGATCAACAGAATCATTAGATTACAAGCGGTGGTGGAGTTAATTACTAATGAGACTGTGAAAGGACTAACTGAATTGGCCAAAGAAAATGTGAAATCCAGAACATATATTATACAAAATAGGTTAGCCTTGGATTATCTGTTGGCCAAAGAAGGAGGAGTATGTGGAAAATTCAACCTAACAAACTGTTGCATCGAAATAGATGAAAGTGGAAAAGTGCTGAAAGACATAACAGACAGAATGGTCAAATTAGCTCACGTTCCGATACAAACCTGGAATGGATTTAATTTAGAAGACATATTTTCAGGATGGTGGCCAAAGTTACCAGGCCTACAAACCATCATAGTTATAGCAATCTTGTTAATTCTAGGATGTATTTTGATTCCCTGCTTACTCCCTTGTGTTATAGCAATGATTCGAAGAATCTCAGAAAGTACAGCCCAATTAACCGCAAAACATGAAACAATGTTAGCTTTATGGGAATATAAAGTATTGCCCTCTAAAAATCCTGAATTGGAGGACGAATAATGGAAGTTTAAGTGAGAAAACTTTCAAAGGGGGGAATAATGTGGTAAAATAAGGTAGAATAATGAACAATTGCTGGAATAATGATTTGTCTGCATAATTGTTAGAATAATGATGTAATGCATAATCACTGGGAAAGTTCTGTGTCAGTAATATGTGACTAACCAAATGCGCATTGCACATAGATACTTTGTATGTAGCAAAACCTACCATTGTATGCCCATGAGAAACGATCCTAATGTATTACAATGTGTATTACAATGTGTAGTCCTTTGTTCCTAAGAAAAGGAAAGTATAAAACTGAAGTCTAATCCCACCCTCCTTGTTCAGAATTGCCTGTCTTTTTGCTTCTGAACCTGCGCAAATAAACCTCTCTGCTAACCCCCTCTGGAATTCGTAAGAGTCCTTTCGTTTCCCACAAGACCATAGTTCAAAGGCCTCAATTCATTGATGCTCAGCCTTTCTTATGGTCCAACTTTCACATACCATACATTGCAACTGGAAAAACCATGGCCTTGACTATACGCACTTTTGTTGGCAGGGTGATATCTCTGCTTTTTAGTATGCTGTCTAGATTTGCCATAGCTTTCCTCCCCAGGAGCAAGTGTCTTTTAATTTCTAGTCATACCTAAAGTATAGCCACTGTTTTTTATAAAATATTTAGTGGCCTATTAAGTAGGTTATACATGTTTATATTCTGATACTTAAGATATTTTTGCACATTTGATTTAAAGAATTTGAGGATTTCGTTTATAAAGTAAATGGAAATTGTACATCAACCAAAAAATACATTTGTTGCAAATATCTTTTTCACATTTTTTCCTTCCCACATTAATAACAATCAATTCATTAATTTCATGAGAAATTGAACAGTGATTTTCATCTTATGCATGAAAATGCCATTCTGAGTCAGGGCATCTGATAGATTCATAACCCATTTAAACTGCCAATCATTGGTGAAAGATTAACTTCAGTATTACAGGGTTTATGCCAGATTGCTAGAGATGGCTGTCATTATAGTTTTGCTTTAATTTTCAAGGCTAAAGTTGCTTTAAACAGAATGCTAATAGTGCAGAATGGATACCTGATGTTTTCTTAATGATCTCTCTTGGACAACAGCTGCCCTCCCTCCTCTTCCAAGGAAGATGCAAAATGCACAAGAAAGTATTGTAAATATTGGAATAGTGAAATAGAAACACATTGCAAGAATGTTAAATTGAAACCTAGAAAGAGCAACAACAAAAAAATCATTGTGAGCTGCCAGGCTGCTTTTTTTGGGGGGGGAGGGGGGAAGATTTGATTTAGGGCAGTGGATCTGATGTGTCTATGGGCATAAACAATTTGCCTTCACCTGTGTTTTGCTTCAAATATTGTTTTTCTTCTGTTGAATCATGTCTGATTCTCAGAACCTGCCTGGACAAATCCCTCCAGCTTTCTTGGCAAGATTTTTTAGAAATGGTTTGCCATTGCCTCCTTCCTAGGGCTGAGAGAAACTGGCCCAAGGTCACCCAGATGACTTCATGCCCAAGGCAGGACTAGAACTCAGGATCTCCTGATTTGTAACCTATTGTCTTAACCACTACACCAAGCTTACTTTTGTCTATATGTTATTTAAGATTTAATCTTCAATTTGATTCACAGTCTGGGACTGGTAAAAATTTAACAGTTCAAGTCCTAATCCAGGACCCAACAGCTATTAAGGTAATGTCTAAGTATATAGGCAGTTCCGAGTAAAGTGTTTTTTTTTGCAAAGTCAGAATATTTAGGTCTTATAAGTTCAAAATTTCCATATATCTAGGCAACCCTTTGGGTATTATTATTAACATCCTCCTCCTCCTCCTCCTCCTCCTCATCATCATCATCATCATTGTTCATCACACAGCCAGATGTTCAGACTGGATGTGGCATTTTTGTCTACCTATCAGGTCCTTTCCAAGGATGATGATGAGATGATGATGATTTCTACTCTAGGTGAGATATAGATAGCTACTGTATACCTATATATCTATACCTATATATCTATATATCTATATTTAGATATATATCCAAATATTATAAAATATTATAAATATTGTAAAATATTGTAAATTGTAAATTTCCAAAGATATCTTCTTCCTAAAATGAATTGCTGTTCTCTGGATCACATCACTACATGCTTTTCCAACCTAGGGTAGAATTCTTACCAAGAGCAAAACATATATTATAAAAGAAAAAAAATTGTGGGCCACTCAACTTGAACTTAGCCCTTCTGGGGGTCTGCCCCAGTCCTGCATAAGGCATTATGTGGATTCTGTCTGTAATGGAGAATAAAACAAGAAAGATAATTCCTTTGGGAAAAAGAAAAGAATCAAAGGAAGAGATTGACAAATATTCCACAATTTTCAAGATCTTGGCACTCCCACATATGGAATCCAGATGTCTACCCTTCCTTTCTAGCATCTTCTCTTGCAAATAAAGACTGGAGGTTTGAGAGAATGATGACCTTGAAAATGGAAAATGCTAGTGTGGAACCTGAAGAACATGAATTCACTATCATTCTAACATTTATAGACAGCAGAGACATCATCATAGTCACAGTTCTGGTCTAATGCATGAATACTGTAAATAGGTCATTATGAGTCTCTTCATACTATGAGTAAAAAACTGGGGGTTGTGTTTGGGGCTAAGAAATGTTTCCCTGAATCAAAACTATATGTGACATAAGAGATCTACAATCAGAATCCCCTATGCTTTAAAATCAATTTTAGGGAAGCTACCAAACTGTAACAATAGGAAATAGAGACTAATTCTTTCCTTATCTCTCTCTCTCTCTCTCTCTCTCTCTCTCTCTCTCTCTCTCTCTCTCTCTCTCTCTCTCTCTCTCTCTCTCTCTCTCTCTCTCTCTCTCTCACACACACACACACACACACACACACACGTGTATGCACACAAACACATACCAATTGCCATAATGTAGGATATCTGCCAACACATCAGGTCCAAGAATAAAAACATGGTTTATTCAATATGCTGCATGGAATATGTATGCAATAACCTACTACTGTCTGAATGCACAGTATATTCCTCCCCTGTCTCTCAAACAGCCCCTCAAGCTTTAAAGTCAGTGGCATCCACAGAAAGAATAAAAAACCATGAAGAAGGTGCCTATAAAAATGGGGTGGGGCTTTGATGGCACAGTTGTGACTCCAATCTCCCTTTATGGTCCCATTTGAAGGGCTAGATCCAAGAGAATAAGACATTTGTAATAGGGCTAATTAGTGTTTGGCACTGTGAGAGTAATCTTCTGGAGTCCAAACAAACTTTTTTTTCAAATAGATAAATAGACAGATAGGTAATTATTTACTTGGTTCCAGAGACTACTGACCATTTCAAGTGGCAAATTACGCTGCTGTTAAAAAAAATGTTGAATAATTAATAACAATAATCAATCTAAATAAGCATCTCTTTTTGATAAGAAAAAGGAAAGAGCTTGCTTTCAGTACTTCTGAAGCATTTAAAAAATTGTTCTGAAAAAAATCTTTAAATAGTGTATTTAAGCCATTGAAGCTATTTTGAACAGGAAGTACTGCTCCAGAGAAGAACAGCACTGCTCAGAAATAAATATTCTGGCAAAGCAATAGATCGTGAAAACACCTAACAGGAGTAAACCTTGAAAACAAAATGGGTCAAGCTTAGAGCCATGAGGACTATTGGCAAGTATGACTGTGCAAAGATAAACTTTAGACAATGGCTTGCCTGCATTTCACTACGTTAGTACTGGTGAACAGAAACAAAAACAGAAACCTGGCCATTGAGGTACCTTGTCCTAATAGGATAGACTATTGTATCATTTTTGTTGTGAATGGCAGATTGATCCCAGGGTTTCAAGATGGTGGATCCTTACCAGTGAAAAGAAATTAAATTTGTTTTTAGGAAGTCAGACAGTCATCGGTAGAAAATGGAACTGGAAAAAGTTGGTTGCTCTTTTAAAAGAACTTCAGTTGTAGTATTATTATTACTATTTTATTTGTATCCTGCCTTTTTTATATGAGCAAGGTGGCAAATATTCTTGCCTGCTATTTTTCTCACAACAACAACCCTGAGAGGAGTGTTGGGTTAAGACACTGTGAGTGCCCAAAGTCACCTCGCCAACTTTCATACCCAGAGGGGGCCTAGAATGCACAGCCTCTTGGTTCTAGGCCAACAGCTTCACCACTACATCAAACTGGCTGGTATGTGATTAGTTTATTGGAGACTTTCGTTATTTAGATACATAATAAATGCAAATTCCAGGAAGATCAAATAGTTGAGCTGGGGAGAGTAGGTACCTTTGTCTTTTTATTAGAGGGAAGGGGTTATAGGGAGATAAGTAGTTGTAGGAAGAGAAAAAAAGCAGTAGATTGTTTCCCATCTTTTGATCTTTTCTCCAGTTTAGAAATATATGATTACTTCACCAGCTTGCCCTCAAATGCACTTGCTAAATCCTGGTTGACTGAGGATAAATGCAGATAGTCTTTGAGATATAACTATAATTAAGCTTGCCCATTACTGTCACATGTCATGATTGTCATTAGGTAAAGCATCTTACCTAATGACCCCCCCATCCCTCCGCTCCCCAATGAATTGTTAAATGAACATGTGGGTCATTAAGCAGAGTCTGGGGTAGCTCTGGGATGGGGAGGTCCCTTGGAGGTTTAGCACAGGCCCAGGCTCACTTGCCTTGGCCCTCCAAAGGCCTCATCCACAACCCAAAAAAGATCTTCCCAGCCTTTTCCAACTCCCATCAGGTCCCCTGCCAAGGCCTTAGGCCTGATTCCCGCCCCGTCAGACCAAACACTTTCCTCTCATATACCCTTTGAAGAACTCCTAGGCCTTTCAGACTGACGGAATTAATTGCTTCTTTGCACAGCTGCATGGTGAAATTCCAGAAGTGTTCCAGAAGAAATTCCATTTTGTCCTACTGTCAAGGTTGAATTGCTGAGATGCTTGCTAACCTCTGTCGCTACTCAACTTGCCATAGAAACAGGTGGGAGGGAGAGCCTGGGAAAGAAATGGGAGTTTCAAGAAGCCGTCCATGGATCATGAGACCCAAGGTTACAAAAGCAGATGTCTGACAGAGAAGTGGATTGTTCCCATAACAAACTGAAGAGATGTGATTGGGCAATGTGAACATTTGGTGGGTGGGGGTTATTAAAAGCTATTGTTAACTAACCAGATTTTCATGTGGGAAAATTAGAGTTGATTTTTCTTCTTCAGTGCCAAATGTGTATTAAATAAAGTTTATCTCTTATGGCACCTCAGGACCGTAGAGGTTCTTCAATATTGAATTCACTAGCCGGATAGTTGACATCTACCCATAAAATGGTGGCCATATTTGGGTTGCTGCCACGAGGTCCAGGGACAAGCTTCTTTAATTCTGCTGCTTTAATGAGGTCTACACAGCACTTGAGGAGCTTTCTGCAGCATTCAGAAACTTCTGCAGCGCAGTGATGGGCATGTGGGGAGCAGGCCCAAGTGCTGGGAGGTCCCGGCCGGGAGTGGTGGTGATGGGAGAGAGGTGGGCAGGATGCTGCGGCATCCCTGTGGTCAGTCATACATGCTTACATAGCCATCATAACTTTAAACAGGTAGTCCTCAACTTAAAACCACAATTGAGCCCAAAATTTCTGTTGCTAAGTGAGAAATGTGTTAAGTGAGTTTGCCCCTTTTTACAACTTTTCTTGTCAATTTGTTAAGTGAACCAATACAGTTGTTAAGTTAGTAGCACAGTTGTTAAGTGAATCTGGCTTCCCCATTGACTTTGCTTGTCAGAAGTTTGCAAAAGGGAATCACATGACTCCAGGACACTGCAACCATCATAAATATGAACCCGTTGTCAAGCATCCGAATGTAAATCATATGACGATGGGGATGCTGCAACAGTTGTAAGTGTGAAAAATGGTCATAAGTCAGTGCTGTTGTAACTTCAAAAAGTTACTAAACTAATTGTGTAAGTCAAGGACTACCTGTATATAATTTTGGAATGTCTGTTGTAACTTTGAACATTTGTTAAGTGACATCATATCTTGAGTACTACCTTACATTCATCTCTAGTTTGTTTCTGGATATGGAGGGAGCTATATGCATAAACTCAAAGACTGGCCAGAAGGTAGTTTTGCTGCTGAAGGATTCCTTATCTCTGTCCCCTTAACTGCTAATTCACAGTATTTATATCTTATGTTAGGCACTAGGGATAAGAATTAGAAAATATGTTGATATACTATTCATTCTGTTGCCCAGCAATTTTCTCTGTCTAAATTAATAAACACAATCTCAGACTCAGAATATTTCCATTTACTGTTCAATCAGGTAACCAGCCTTTCTCTGTGTAGTCTTGCCAAATATAAAGCATATTTGTATTATTCAATTGCCAGAATAAATGGGCAGGCAACCATTTCTGGAAGGCAAAAATGGATAATGTTGACCTCTATTAATGTGCCCCCTGCACTGTCAAAGCAATCTCAAGGTAGATTTTCTGCTCTACCTCTGAAGAGTATCCATGATGTTATCTCAAATATCCCTATCCATTTTTGACATGTCACTCTTCAATTTGATGCCCCAAAATAGAACATAGTGTTTGTTATGTCCTGGGCCTGTGATTGACAGAGCAGGTGCAGGAAGCTTCAGAGAGACCCAGGCAGACCACGTGCCTGCCCGGGCCAGACAGGCTGTCTCCAGCCTATTGCGCATGCGCAAAACAGGAAAATACGTTGCAGTTATTGGCTGACGCTGTTCCCTGCAAAAGATATAAAAGGGATCTGCGCCTTTTTGTGTTGGTTCTGTTGAAGCTTAAATAAAGTAGTAACTGTTGTTACACCTGCCTTGTCTCAATGCCTTATCAACGCACAGAACAGAACATTGGTAATGAAGGTGGGATCGTGCTGCAAGGAAACAACAACAAAAATACTAGGCTGACTCACCACGGGAGGCCAAAGTGCTTGGAAGTTCGGCGTTCCGACTTGTGCAACTCTGCCTGCCAGTACAAAAACGCTGGAGGAGAGCTCGGCAAGATTCGCCCTGGAACCCCTTCGCAAGCCTGAGAAGCATGAGGCGTTGACGAGGCCGCCAAGGAGGAACGATGGCTAAGATAGGGCATTTGTCCGAATTTGATACAACGCACCCCGAACGTTGGAGTTCATACGTTGCCAGAATAGAAAACTACTTTTGGGTAAACCAAGTTTGGGAGAATGGACTCAAAGTCGCAGTGTTACTTTGTGTCTGTGGGCAAGAGACATTCGATATTGCTGAAAATTTGGTTGCCCCAGCACCTTTGGAATCCATCGCTTATACAGAGCTGAAGAAAATGTTAAGGGAACATTTTGAACCAAAGCTATCGGTGATTGCATGGCGTCATGCATTTGAGCAGCGGGACAAACGTCCAGGAGAGTCTGCTGCAGACTTTATTGCCACTCTGCAGCAAGCTTCGAGGCCCTGTGAGTTCAAAGACTTAGAAGAACGGCTGCGTGATCGGCTAGTTTGTGGCTTGAGGAGCCGAGAGCTGCAGCAAAAGATCTGCAAGGGAAAACGTTTCCTTCCAGGATGCGCTAAGGGAGATCACGGCCGACGAAGCAGTGGGAGGAGCTGTTAAGGCCTTGCGGCTTTCCAAGAACCATACAAGTTCGGACTCAATCCATCAAGAGGTTGCTCGAGAGGTATCCGAACTGGATTCCGAAAATGTGGTTGACCGTCTACAGCAACTAGCAGAGAGAAGGCGCCAAGAGCGAGCTGACAAGGGGTCAGTTCCATTCCCTCAGTGTTTCGGATGTGGAGGACGCCACAAGCGCTCCAACTGCTGTTTTCGCTCTGCTACTTGCCGGGCATGTAGCCGGCAAGGCCACATAGCCGCCATCAGTTTGGGTCGCAAGAAAGACCGTCCATCGGAAGAATTGCCTCGGAAAGGTATCAGGGTCCCCAGCCAGAATAGGGTGGGTTTCTGCACGTCCCGCAGGAGCGTGTTGAGAACAGGGACCCACCGACCATTGAAAAAAAGCTGCGAATTGATGTCAAATTGCAGGGGGTCCCCTTAACAATGGAGCTGGACATGGGTTCAGCTCTGTCAATCATTTCCCAGAATACCTTCAAGCAGATCTGCTGTAGAAGCGGCCAGAGAGTTAAACTCAGGCCGTCGAATCTTATCCTAACTGACTTCCAGAATTCTTGAGTCAGTGTGAAAGGGGAGGCCACACTCAGAGTGCAGCATAGGAATTTTGAAGGGGTTTTGGACGTTGTTGTGGTTGAGGGTGACCGCACGAGTCTAATCGGACTCAATTGGATTGAGGCAGTTGAGATTCAAGTGACTGGGCTACACAGCTTGCAAATGGCAGGGCTTGTGGAAGTTTGCAAGGAGTTTGCTGATGTGTTCAGCCCAGAACTGGGGTCGTACAAGGGGCCTCCAATTGCTTTACGGTTAGATCCCTCCATTGCACCGATTAGGATTAAGCCTTGTTGGGTGCCTTTTGCACTTAAACAAAAGATTAATGCCAAGCTGGATAAACTGCTACAGCAAGGTATTTTGGAACCTGTGGATAGCAGTCCATGAGAAACACCCATAGTCACGCCACTCAAGGCCAACGGGGAAGTCTGCATTTGTGCTGACTATAAATGCACGCTAAACAAAGTGATTCAGCAGGCCCCAAGTCCCAAGTCGAAGAGTGAGCTTCAAGCCTTCCTTGGGCTTCTAAATTTTTACCATTCCTTCCTTCCTCACAAGGCTGCAGTGGCAGAGCCGTTACACCGGCTCTTGGACAAACAGGCTCCATGGAAGTGGACACAAGTCCACGAAAGGAGTTTTGCTGAGGTCAAGGCATTGTTGTCTTCAAATGCTGTTCTCGCTCATTTCAATGAGCAACTGCCGGTGTGTATAGCCTGTGATGCATCCCCTTATGGGATCAGGGCTGTCTTAAGTCACCTCAAGGCTGATGGAACACAAGTTCCTGTAGCCTACTATTCAAGGACTCTGTCTTCTGCTGAGCGTAATTACGCACAGATAGACAAAGAAGCCTTGGCCATAGTGGCTGGCATAAAAAAGTTCCATGACTTTTTGTATGGTCGCCACTTCACAGTCTTTACAGACCATAAGCCACTGCTGGGGTTGTTCACAACCAACAAGCAAACCCCACACATAATTTCTCCTAGAATGTTGAGGTGGTCAATTTTCCTTTCTGTGTATGACTACTCCCTGGTTCACAAACCAGGCAAAGAAATGGGCCATGCAGATGGCCATAGTAGGTTGCCTCTACAGCTTGTAGAATCAGATCCTGCTCCAGCTAACCACATCCTGGCTATCCAGGATTTGCCTGAGTCTCCCCTCAATGCAGGGGATGTGGCTGCAGAAACAGCCACTGATTACATGATAACACGTGTGTTGAACTGGGTGCTGTCAGGATGGCCTGACACGTGTCCTGGCACTAATTTCCAGAGTTTCTGGAAAAGGAAGCATGAGCTATCCACCTTTAAGAGTTGTGTCCTGTGGGGTAGCAGGGTAGTGATCCCAACCTCATTGAGGACAGAGAGGGACATCTGGGCATAGTCTGGATGAAGGCTCTTGCGCGCAGCTATCTGTGGTGGCCTGGGCTTGATAAGGAGATTGAAACCCAGGTCCAGTGGTGCCATGTTTGCCAACAATCCAGGCCTGAAATGCCACAGGCTCCTGCATACAGGTGGGAGGACACACATGCTCCTTGGTCGAGGGTTCATATCGACTACGCTGGCCCCTTTCAGGGGCAATTCTTCCTCATTGTTATGGACAGTCACTCTAAATGGCTAGAGGTCATTCCAGTGTCCACCACGACTACTGCCAGGACCATCCAGGTGCTGAGAGGGATCTTCGCCTCTCATGGGCTGCCAGATGTCCTTGTCTCTGACAATGGGCCTCAATTCACCTCTTCGGAGTTCCAGACTTTCCTGCAAGCCAACATGATTCATCAAGCTACTTCGGCACCCTTTCATCCGTCTTCCAACGGCCAAGCTGAATGCATGGTGTGCACAACCAAAGACACCTTGAAGAGGCTCACTTATGAGAGCTGGCACCACAGGTTAGCTGATTTTCTCCTTTGCCACCACACCACACCTTGCACAGCTACAGGCAAGAGCCCAGCTGAACTCCGCTGGGGTCGCCGTCTCATTACCAAACTAGACAGGTTTCACCCAGACCGGGTGGCTTCACAGGTGTCACAGCTGCGGGCACCAAGGAGACTACAGGTGAGTGATCCGGTTTGGGCAAGGAACTATGAACCTGGACATCTCTGGGTGACAGCAGTGGTCTGCAAGGTCACTGGGCCACTGTCATACGAAGTGGCCTTGGAAGATGGTCACGTGCTGCGTTGGCACATTGACCAGCTGTGATGGAGACTACCTAGTCACCCCTCTGCTCCTGACTCTGCTCTCAGGGGGGGGGAGGAGGACCACGATCACAATCGTGGATCTCAGTCTCTCTGCGAAAGCGGGGGTTTGCACTCTTCAAATAGGGGTTTTGCCAACAAGGCGGCTCCTGACTCTGGCACTGGGTCCATGGGAGATTGCACGCAACTGGCTTTTCATGCCACACCTACTGCAGACCTTGTGCCTATGGGACAGTGCTCCCAACAGGGATCTTTCATGGACCTGGGGAATTCCACCCCACCAAGGAACTCTGGTCTGGGCTTACCAGAAAGAGCCAGCCGAAGTCAAATGGACAAAGGGTTGGGCTTACCGGACCAGGCCAGTCAGCAAGATGCAGGTTCACCTGTATCAATTGGGCCTCAAAGTTCCGGTCTGCCGAGCCTGGCAGGCGAGCTTGCAGACTGGGCACTTGCAGCAGCTCTGAGACGGTCGGAGTGGGCCAGAGGCCCTCCAAAGTTCTTACAAGATTATGTTGTTGTGGCTCCGTCCGGTGGGTCCCTCTCATCAGAGGAGGAAGGCTCTGAACATGACGGAGAGGAGATGGCTAGGCCTCTCTCTCCCGGCCCTTCCCCTCTGGTGCAGCCTTCGGTGCCTTCCGACAGCGAGGAGTTTGGCCAGGAGCCCGGTGTTTCTGGGATTGGCCAGGAGCCCGGTGCTTCTGGGATTGGCNGACGCCTTTGAGATCGCCGAGAACCTAATCGCCCCGGCCTCGCTGGAAACGGTGTCATACTCCGATCTGAAGAAAGTTTTAAAGGAACACTTCCAGCCCAAGCAATCTGTCATGGCTTGGAGGCACACATTTCAACAGAGGGATCAGCGAGCTGGGGAATCAGCAAAAGAATACATTGCAGCTTTGAGAAGAGCAGCTAGACCGTGTGACTTCAAGGATTTAGAGGAAAGGCTGCGTGATCATTTTGTGTGCGGACTGAGGAACAGAGACTTACAGCAGAAGCTGTTCGCCATGGAAGATGTCTCTTTCCAAGATGCTCTGCGAGAGGTTTCAGCAGAAGAAGCTGCAGGTGGGGCGGTCAAGAACATGCGGCCTAATCGAAGCGCTCCAGAGACCGCCACCATCCACAAGGAAGACGTGCGCAAGGATTCGGAAAAAGATCCTGAAGAAGAGGTGGACAAGCTTTACCAAGCAGCTGGGAGGAGGTCCAAAGATGGTCAGGACAAGGGCCCAGCTGAGCTTCGTTGCCTCGGATGCGGTGGACGCCACAAGCGAGCGGAATGTCGGTTACGTTCCGCCATTTGCCGAGCGTGCGGGAAGAAAGGCCACATCGCTGCGGTCTGCCTGGGTTGACAGAAGGTACAACCGAAGGAAGAATTGAATCTGAAAGGTACCAGGGTGCCCAGTCAAAACAGGGTGGGGTTCTGTGCAACACGCCGGAACATTTTAAGAATAGGCACACACAAACCCCTTAAAAAGAAACTATCTCTTAAAGTGAAATTGCAGGGAGTTCCATTGTCAATGGAACTTGACACGGGGTCTGCCCTATCCATAATTTCCCTCAACACATTTCACAAAATCTTCAGCAGCAGTGGCCAGCGAGGTTCGTTAAGGCCTTCTAATGTAATCCTTACAGATTTCCAAAATTCTCAAGTGTGCGTTAAGGGGGAGGCCACCCTTAGTGTACAATACAAGAATTTTGCAGGACCCCTAGACGTGTTGGTTGTGGGGGGTGAGCGAACGAGTCTCATTGGACTCGATTGGTTTGAGGCCTTGGGAATACAAGTAACAGGGCTACATAAGTTGCAAATAGAGACCCTTGCAAACGTATGCAAGGAGTTTGCAGATGTGTTCAGTTCTGAACTAGGGTCCTACACAGGACCTCCAGTTTCACTAAAGCTAGATCCAACGGTACAGCCCATCAGGGTTAAACCTAGGAGAGTACCATTTGCTCTTAAGAGTAAGATTGACGCTGAACTGGACAAGTTGCTCCAGCAAGGCATTCTAGAG
>NW_015386370.1:1969393-1971867 GCF_001527695.2 Protobothrops mucrosquamatus | reverse complement strand
CCTCTGGGTCCCGGCTGTGGTCTGCAAGGTCTCGGGGCCTCTGTCCTACGAGGTGTCCCTGGAAGACGGCCGCGTTCTTCGCCGCCACATTGATCAACTACGTGTGAGGCGGGACTCGCCTGGGGTTCCTCCTCAGTCTCCTCTAGGGGGGGAGGAGGAATGGGGAATGCATTCTGGGAATCAGAATCAGCTGCCAACATCGGTTGTGGGGAACGACATGGGTACTCAACACCCAAGTTCCACAGGAGATTCAGGTAGCAATTCATGGGGAAGGGGGCACACAGACACCCCCCCACACACTCCAGCCTGGGAGTCCCACCGGAGATATACTAACTATCCACACCTCACAAACAATACTCCAGACACGGAGAATGACTGGGAGCATACTCACATCTCACAATATGCAAGAGAGCAGGCAAAACAAAGGGGGAACACGTCCTTTGCAGAAATGGCTCATAGAAGGATGTCCCCACGCATAAGGGCTAACAGGGAGGCATCCCTAGACCCTATCACTACAGAAAGGTGCCAGGAAAACCACACTCCGTCAGGAAACATGGAGATGAGTTCAGAGGGGTTGGAAAACTCCATAGGTGGTAGGTCAACCAGGTATAGCGATCAACAGAGTCCTGACTTCTCGAGCCTAGGAGACGGGCAGGAAAGTCAAACAGAAGTCACAAGACAACCACAGGTCAATTCACCTAGTGTGGGAAGCAACGGGGAAAACACTACAAATTCCCCAGGTCTGAGAAGGTCGCTTCGGGTCAAAGGCCCTCCCAAATAACTTGCAGATTACGTAAGGTGAGCATGTAAATAGTAATAACTGAAATAGAGGTTCAGGCTGGTTGACTCTACGGAAACGATGTTGGGCCATTGGGCCTCTGTACGACGGAACAGCCCACACTTTACACACACTGTGTGGCATGAACTCAACAGCTAATTATACAACCATTACTATGATGGCGTCCATGTGGGCGCAGTATTATTTCATCTAGGGGGGAGGGGTGTTGTGTCCTGAGCCTGCGGAAGCAGGCTCGGGACGTTGCAAGAGTCCCGGGCATTTGCAAAAGCTGCCCGGGACCAGACTGAGTGGCGCCGGCCTTGCGCGCATGCGCAAGGCGGGAAAAGACCGCCTTGTGATTGGTTGGATTTGCCCGGGGATCAGAAGGTATAAATAGAGGCCTGCGTGCCTCTGCTCGGGTTGTTCGTAGATTGTAAGCAGAGAATAAAGACTTGTTAGAAATGCATCGTCTCAAGCGCCATTATTCTCCGGACTTAACAGGGGTGTTATGTCCTGGGCCTGTGATTGACAAAGCAGGTGCAGGAAACTGCAGAGAGACCTGGGCAGACCACGTGGCTGCCCGGGCCAGACAGGCTGTCTCCAGCCTATTGTGCACGTGCAAAACGGGAAAATACGTTGCAGTTATTGGCTGATGCTGTTCCCTGCAAAAGGTATAAAAGGGTTCCGTGCCTTTTGTGTTGGTTCTGTTGAAGCTTAAATAAAGTAGTAACTGTTGCTACACCTGCCTCGTCTCAATGCCTTACCAACGCACAGAACAGAACAGTGTTCTTGACCAGATTAAAGGCTGCAGCCATTAAAGGATGGAATAGCCAGTCTAAGCCCAGTTTGGACATGATGCAGCTTAACTAACTAAGACAAACTGAGCTTTATGATAGGCCAATTATTTTCTAATTTATTTGTGTCTTCTTGCTTTCTTTTTGAGAGGAGCTGAATTTTGACCTGCCTCTTTTCACTGATCTAAAATTCTTGGATCTAGATCAGGGGTGTTTAACTGCCGACCTGCGGGCCAGATGCATCATAGCAAAACTGCGCCCACCCCATTGCTGGCAATGGCAAAAAAGTCACGATACGTTGCGACACGTCATGTGACATTGCGAGTTTGACACCCCTGATCTGCAAAACATTGGTGTTATTGAATGGTAAAACATTGCCAGTATATATTTTCAGATCAAATAGTTTTGCCATTTTGTACTAGTTAGGCATTCAAGCAGTTCAGCATTTCCATCCGATTTGGGATTAAAATTAATTCTCCCAATACTGGAATTCTTCCCACAGGATGAAAATATTTTCCCACCAGCCATGACTCTGGCCTTTAGCACTGTTCCACATCCTTATATTCATGATTCACTTTGTAAATAGATGACTCATGGCTGTTAGAACCATGGGTCTCTGCTGCCAGCTTTACAGAACAATAGCCAGTGAGCTGGACAGAACTGAAATGTTTGGTAGACAGTATATGAAAAGTAGTGGAATGCCGAGACTTCCGGTGGCAGGCACCTTCGCTGGACGCAGCTGTTTGCTGCTCCCGCCTGTTTCTGCGTAAAAGCCGTTTTGACAGCCTGCATCAGCTGTCAAACGGCTTGATACCTTTCCCCTGGGCATAGGGGGAAAGGTGAGCTGCCCGAGGTAGGAGTTGAGTTCCCGAGTCGTCCCTTGTGGACGATGTAGGTGAGAA
>NW_015386370.1:1957581-1966424 GCF_001527695.2 Protobothrops mucrosquamatus | reverse complement strand
ACTTGAAGTATATTAAACATAATACATTTGCTAACGCAAACAAACCTGGGAGGTGGTTGGCCTACCAAATACGTAAAAGACAAAAAGCGAGACTTATATCTAAAATTTTGGTCAAAGAGCGTGAAATTCATCAACAGGAAATGATTAAAAAGGCATTTACTGAATTTTATTCACATTTGTACTCATCAGAAACTATAAACAGTAAGGCTATTGACAAATATTTACAATCTTCATCCATATATAAACTTACACTGGAACAGCAGAAAATTATGGATGGTGAGATCACAACAGATGAAATTTTAAACGCAATTAAACAATTGAAAGTTGGCAAAGCTCCTGGGACGGATGGTTTAACAGCAATTTATTATAAGTCCTTGTCAGCTACACTGCTACAACCTTTAAAAACTTTATTCAATAGAATTATGTTGGGAGAACAAATACCTCAATCATGGACAAGAGCCTTTATATCTTTGATACCGAAAGATGACAAAGAAATCTTGGAACTTAAAGATTATAGACCTATTTCCTTGTTGAATGTGGATTACAAAATTTTTGCAAAAATTTTGGCTAACAGACTGATGCAGATACTGCAACATTATATACATGATGATCAAACTGGTTTCATATCTGGGAGGTACATGAAGAATAACATTAGGCAAATTGTAAATTTATTGGAATATTTGGATAAGAATAATCAAATACCTTCGGCCTTTATTTTTCTTGATGCGGAGAAGGCCTTTGACAAATTGGAATGGCAGTTTTTACATAAAGTGTTGGATTATATGAACTTTGGAGACCAATTTAAAACAGCTATAAAGGCGATATATCAAAAACAGACTGCCCAGATAATTATAAATGGAGACTTGACAGAGCCTATAGAGATACAAAAAGGCACTAGACAAGGTTGTCCACTCTCCCCTTTATTATTTGTATTGTCATTGGAAATTTTATTATCTAGAATTAGAGATTCTACATTGATTAAAGGCCTAAGAATTTCTTCTAAAGAATATAAACTTAAAGCCTTTGCGGATGATTTGGTTTTTACATTATCTCAACCAATTGAGTCACTGGAAACTTTGTTGCAAGTGCTGCATCAATACGGCAAGGTGGCTGGATTTAGAACTAATGTTCAAAAGACTAAAATTCTTACAAAGAATATGACTGCTAAAGACAAAAAACAACTTATGCATTTATCAGGTTTTGAAGTGGTTAGTAAAGTTAAATACTTGGGAATTTTTTTATCTTCCTCTAACATGAAACTCTACCAGAATAATTATGAGAAATTGTGGAAATCAGTACAAAAAGACTTATTAATGTGGAAANTTTTTTTCAATTATGATGTACTTGTGATTGCTTTTTTTCTTATGTTGAAAATAATAAAAAAAAAATTTTGGAAAAAAAAAAGAAAAGTAGTGGAATGCCAAACAAATGCAGGAATTGTGTAACTGCCTTGTTCTGCTGGCTTTGTCCATCATTTTCTTTGTTCTTGTTTGCTTCTATATACTATATATTCCCAAAGGAACAACATGACATTTTAAGAGAAATTCTTTTTTTAATTATTCATATATTATAACCAATATAAGCTCTGTATGAAACCTAGAATTCAGTTATTCATAAGCCATTTTTATTTTCCTTCCAAATGAATCATTTCTGTTCTCCCATAGATATTGTTTATTTGTGCCAAATCCCTAAGTTTTATCAGCCACCATTTTATTACTAGAGTTGTATCTATTCCTAATGTTTAGTTTAAATTTTCTAAACTTGTAACAAGAATAATACATGTTATTCTTACTCTCGAGCTCCCACTTCTGGCCCTATTATTTAGGAGAGATTTTACCCAGTTTTGGTTTGCCAACTGCAGCCTTATTCAACCAGTATTCCCAGAAAACAGTTCGTTCCCTGAACACCACATGGTTGGACTACTACAGTGTGCTCTACATAGTATGGTTCTTGGAGATGATATGGAAGCTCTTAAGATATTCAGAATGCAGTGGCTGATTGTACAATCACACCATTGTTGAATAACACTGATATTAAGATCACAGTCACAATATTCCATTTGCTTCTTGGCCCAATTGGAAGTGTTAGGTCTAAAGTAATAGATGCTCAGTGCTGGATTATATCAGACACTTTATTTGAAGCAATGTCATTTTATGGGCTCTAGGAAGTGTGCCTTTTATATTGTAGCATCTGTCTTCTGGAAAAGTCTTTCCTGCCCCCACAACATATAGTTGGTCCCAACTCTACTAGTTTTCAGAAAGGCATTTAAAACTTGGTTCTTCTCTATGGTGTTGATATCAGTATGATAGGAGATCCTATTTGTGTGGTGTATATAGTATATAGTAGTACATAATAAATTGTCTATTAATTATACTTTAATTTTTGTTTTTATATCAATAGCACTTAGACTTATATATAGGTCCACAGTGCTTTATAGCACTTGCTGAGTGGTTTACAGAGTCAGTATGTTGCCCCCAACAGTCTGGGATCCTTATTTTACCAACCTCGGACGGATGGAAGGCTGAGTCAACCTGGAGCTAGTCAGAATCAAAATCCTGGCTGTGGGCAGAGTTAGCCTACAATACTGCATTCTAACGATTGGCCACCACGGATCTATTAAAGAGTTTCATTTGTGTCAGTTAGGCAACAATATACATTTCTTAAATTAAAAAAAACTAAATTTCAACATATCCAGTTTGGCCATCTCAAGAAGGCTTTTTGAAAGTTTCTTCTCCTTGCAAGATTTGTGGAAATTGGGTAAGGTGGCAAACATTGTCTACAACCTGATACTGAGACCTGAAAGGTGCATTCTGTTCCTGTATTGTGAAAATTGTGTGTGTGGGGGGGGAAGGAAGATTGTGAAAAAAAGA
Source organism: Protobothrops mucrosquamatus (assembly GCF_001527695.2). Classification (NCBI taxonomy): domain Eukaryota; kingdom Metazoa; phylum Chordata; class Lepidosauria; order Squamata; family Viperidae; genus Protobothrops; species Protobothrops mucrosquamatus. The sequence continues at coordinate 1,963,554 of NW_015386370.1, read as the reverse complement.
AATTCAGCAAGCGTTTTTGGCTCCAGATAAGTTCTTCCCTATATGTATGCTTTTCCTGTAACTTTAATTGTTATTTTATTATTGCTGTTTCTTTGTTTCTACTGCATTATATATTTTCTAGAGTCATACCTTAGGGCTGTTAAGAATAGTAAATAATTATTTATTTATATAATGGAGCATTGGATTGGATATATTCTTTTTTTTTTTTGTAAGTTGTGATTATCCTAAGAAATTATGGTGCAAGCTTATATCCTGCCCCTTGACAAATAGATTCATTTGTCAAACTTGGAGTATATGTGACTGGAAAGGGGTTTCCCACACCAAAGGCAGATTCGGATTGGAGGATTCTGTAAAATGATTGTAAATCCCCTCATGATCCGTATCTATGTGTCTTTGTAAAATGGTAAGTGTAGTCATAAATTTGAACTACTGTGAACAGTGTAAACTGCTGCTGCTGCTGCTTTCGTGTCGGAAGCACCAAGGTGCTTCTGGGTTGAGAGGATTGGCCAATGACCTCACTGTTGCCCAGGGGGACACCCAGTTTGGGATTCCTTTCATGTCTCTGTTAATGAGCCTATCTAAGTGGTACCTAATTATCTACTTACCTTTGCATGCTTTCAAACTGCTAGTTGAGCAGGAGCTGGAGGGAATGATAGGAGCTCACCCCATCATACACAGCAGCACTCAGGTCTTGAATGCAAGCTTGTTGATTGTCAGTCCAGCATTCTAATCACGTGAACCACTGCACTCCCCGTTGTAAATTAATAACAACTGTTCAGATACTTATAGTGATTTTAAGTTTCAGTGATAATAAAAATATAATCATCATGACAAGTCAATTGTTTTTATGCTTTTAATATTTTATTGTACACTGCTCAGAGTTTCTTTATTAGGAAGATGGGCAATTTTTTAAGCATAATACACACATACACATACATACATACATACATACATACATACATACATACATACATACATACATAACTCGCTCTCTAGGAGTCAGATAGTATTGGGCAGTGTTGCCTTTTTATTACAACTACTCTAGTTAAATAGTGATTTTATAAGTCAAACTATATTTATTTTCAATAGCTTTGTTATTTCATTCAAGTGGATGAAACTTAAGTATAGTCTCCATGTCCTCCAGATGGACATGGAGGCCTCATGCAAATAAATAAAGATTGAAATCCTACACATTTATTCTTAGGAAAAACAGGGAACTGCACCGAGCACTGTAAGTGCTATGGCTGGCCTGCAAGAAGGTTTAATTTTAACCTGTAATAAGGATCTTCAAACATGTATGTTTGGCTACAGCAAATGTTCCCTAATTCCATTGTACTGTAAGAATATGACATTATGACCTTCCATGCAACATGGAGAAGCAACCTTTTAAGACTTGTGAGCACTTTTGTATATGTTTTCAGAAATAGATTGGACAACCATTTGTCTGAAATGATATAGGGTTTCCTGCTTAAGCAAGGGCTTGGACTAGAAGACCTCCAAAATCCCTTCCAATTCTGTTATTCTGTTATCTTTGCCTTGAATGTTATTAGAACTTCTACTGATAAACTTCTTGAGACTAAATATCACTGGAATTTGATTGAGCTTTTTAATGGGTCACTCTTGAAAGGACTGTTCAGAATGAGGCAAGAGGCTTAGCACAAAATAGCCATGGAGGGCAATGATCTGTGACCAGAGAGGAGAGATCTTCCCACTGGAGCAGTCTGCAATGCTACTGTCTCATTAGAGTCACCCAGCAGAGAAAGCCAGCTGGGTGGAAACTGAGTAATGCCTAAATGACACATAGCAAGGTTGGCCCTTTTGCTAGACTTACTGGGAGCATGCTGTTTATTTATTCAATTTATTAGCTGTTCCCATTGTCAGAGTAATTCTAAGTGACATACATAATATAAACAAATACCATCAGCACCTGCAACTACAATAACAAAAATTTAGAGAATCCTTTGTGAAGACAGAAGCAGTATCACATAACACTCACCAAGCAGAGTTATAAATCACCTAGGACTTGCTGGGAAGAGCAGGGCTTTCATGGCTGCCCTAAAGGCAGATTTCAGGAGAATGCTATTCCATCGGCAGAGGCAGCAACAGAGGAAATGGGTCTTTAGGATCTTTCATGGTAGAATTGCTTTGCTGAAGGAACCTGGAATCTATCAATCTGTTTGACCTTTCTAGATGGGCAGAAGCAGGCGAAGCAAGTTGGAATCATAAATAAATAGGTGCCAAGCCACACATTGGCTGCTTGCTAATTTCACAGGAGACAACAATGCTTCAGCAACTTAGGAAATCTCTGAACATTTGTGGCTTGCAGACATGAGGGTTTGTAGGCTGAAGGGGATCCCTTCCCTACAGCAAAATTAGGAACAAAGAATGTGAGGATGAAGATAGGGGGAAAAGCCCTTGGAGGACTTCATCACTCATTTAAAGAAAGCAAAAGCAACGTTCTTGTAGGACTGAACCCTTCTTCCCAACATCAAGTTTGGGCTTGAAGCAAAGTGTTCCTTACTTTATTTTCCATCCTTTAGTATTCTCTGATGAAACAAAAGAACAACCTCAATGCAGATCCCTTTGCAGCATGGATTTCCCACTAGAGATCTAATTATAGGCTCAGGAACCCTTAGAAGCCAGCAATCTGATTAGCAGATTCCCTCTTGGGGCTTCATAGTCAAATAATAAGTCCTGCAGTGCATAATATTGAAATAACAGATGGAAATATCACAAAATTGAAACATTATTTTATGGTGAGGCCCCTTTGAAGTGTGCACTAAACTGAGCCAAGAATAAGGGGAAATGGACAATGTCAGCGCAGCAGAGTATTAGCTCTTCACTGAAGATATATATACCAACATGCACTGCTAGTAACCACGGGATTTTGTTGTTTTCCCTGGGTTCACATTCTGGCCCACGCTGTAACTGAGTATATACCTAACAAGATTGCTCAAAAGGAACGTTGCAGTGACCACATTCATAATTTGGATTGGCTGGAGTTCTATCATTGGAACATAGTTTTCAATGGACCATTACTTTTTGTTTTTAGCAAGCCACATTTGGCACTCTTTTGCCTCAAGAGATGTAAAACTGAAGAAATTAATATTTACTCAGCTTCAACTCAATTTACCATTCTAGCAATTTGCCTTTTCTGAGAAATGAGAGCAAGGCATTCCAGAGTTGTTGAAGTGATACAATAAAAGGAAAGAAACCATAGCAAAATATGAACATTGAGTAATTAAAATATAAACATTTTCAGTTAGTTTAAATTGATTTAAATTAGAACATTTTCATCTTTGTTTTTGTATGTTAATATTTCTAGATTTTAAAGTGCTGAATGTTGACTAATCTCAAAGCTTTCTGAACATAAAGGCCCACTGCAAGCAATAGTTTTTTGATAGTTCACATTCTTAATATATCAGAGTAGATAGAATTGCTTTTATGAATTATTGAAATGCCTTAGGGGAGGTTTAATCTCCCATAATGTATATAAGTATTATTTTTCACCTGTTGTTACCTTGCTATGATCAAAAGAGTTTTCTAAAATTATACAGTAGACGGGGTATAGGTTAGAATTTATACAATGAAAGTAATGATCATTATCCTGCTTTGATCTTATTTTTTGGCAAAAACATGGTACCTTTTTTGTGATTAGTCTAAAATTAAATTGCTTTCTTTGCAATTTAAAACCTTTGCAAAATCTTTTAGTTTGAAATTGGGGTACACTAACAAAATTTCATTTGTATATGAATAGAATATATCTATTGAGGATAATATTTCATTTCTTTGAAAGCCTCCCAATATTTGTACTCTGTTAGTGTTGTGTCCTGAGCCTGACGATGCAAGAGTCCCGGGCATTTGCAAAAGCTGCATGGGACCAGACTGAGTGGCGCCGGCCTTGCGCGCATGCGCAAGGCGGGAAAAGACCGCCTGCTATTGGTTGGAATTGTCCGGGGATCAGAGGGTATAAATAGAGGCCTGCGTGCCTCTGCTCTGGCTCGTTGTTGACTGTAGAGAGAGAATAAAGACTGTTAGGAAAATGCATTGCTTCCTTCACCATTATTCTCCGGACTTAACACTGGCGACGAAGGTGGGATCGAGCCGAGACAGCTAGGGAAGCTTGAAGACTCACCCAAAAGAAGTCCGGAAGAGGGACGACGGCGTTGAAGTCAGCGTCTATCCTGCCAGTACAGCATCGCTGGAGGGTGAGTGCGGCTGAAGAAAACCCTGTCCCTTGATCATGGTGAAAATTGGGCGGTTATCTGAATTTGATGTTTCTCACCCGGAGAAGTGGGAATCTTACGTTGCAAGGGTGGAGACTTACTTCCGCGTGAATCAGATAAGGGAAGATGGCCTAAAGGCTGCCACAATGTTGTGTGTTTGTGGGCAAGACGCCTTTGAGATCGCTGAGAATCTAGTCGCCCCGGCCTCGCTAGAAACGGTTTCATACGCTGATTTGAAGAAAGTTTTGAAAGAACACTTCCAGTCTAAGCAATCTGTTATTGCTTGGAGGCACACATTTGAACTGAGGGATCAGCGAGCTGGGGAATCAGCAAAAGAATTCATTGCAGCCTTGAGAAGAGCGGCTAAACCATGTGAGTTCAAGGATTTAGAGGAAAGGCTGCGTGATCATTTTGTGTGCGGACTGAGGAACAGAGACTTACAGCAGAAGCTGTTTGCTAAGGAAGATGTCTCTTTTCAAGATGCTCTGCGAGAGGTTACGGCAGAGGAAGCTGCAGGTGGAGCGGTCAAGAATCTGCGGCCCACTCAAAGCGCTTCAGAGACTGCAACCATCCACAAGGAGGACGTGCGAGAGGATTCGGAAGAAGATCCTGAAGATGAGGTGGACAAGCTTTACCAAGCAGCTGGAAGGAGGTCCAAAGATCGTCAGGACAAGGGCCCAGCTGAGCTTCGATGTTTCGGATGCGGTGGTCACCACAAGCGAGCGGAATGTCGGTTCTGTTCCGCCATCTGCTGAGCGTGCGGGAAGAAAGGCCACATCGCTGCGGTTTGCCTGGGTCGACAGAAGGTACAACCGGAAGAATTGAATCTGAAAGGTACCAGGGTACCCAGTAAAAACAGGGTGGGGTTCTGTGCAACACGTAGGAATATTTTAAGAATAGGCACACACAAACCCCTTAAAAAGAAACTATCCCTTAAAGTGAGATTGCAGGGAGTTCCATTGTCGATGGAACTAGACACGGGGTCTGCCCTATCCATCATTTCCTTCAACACATTTCACAAAATCTGCAGCAGCAGTGGCCAGCGAGCTTCGCTAAGGCCTTCTAATGTAATCCTTACTGATTTTCAAAATTCCAAAGTGTGCGTTAAGGGGGAGGCCACCCTTAAGGTACAGTATAAGAATTTTGAAGGCCCCCTAGACATGCTGGATGTGGGGGGTGAGCGCACGAGTCTCATTGGACTCGATTGGTTTGAGGCCTTGGGAATCCAAGTAACGGCTGCACAAGTTGCAAAGGAGACCCTTGCAGATGTCTGCAAGGAGTTTGCAGATGTGTTCAGTTCTGAGCTAGGATCCTACAAGGGACCTCCAGTTTCACTAAAGCTAGATTCAGCTGTACAGCCCATAAGGGTTAAACCTAGGAGAGTACCATTTGCTCTTAAGGGCAAGATTGATGCTGAAGTGGACAAGTTGCTCCAGCAAGGCATATTAGAGCCTGTAGATTCCAGTCCGTGGGAAACTCCCATTTAAAGGCAAATGGGGACATTCGTATTTGTGCAGACTACAAGTGCACACTAAACAAGGCCCTACAGCAGGCATGTCCAAAGTCCGGCCCGCGGGCCATTTGCGGCCCGCGGCCCGGTTTAATCCGGCCCTCGAACAGCCCTCCCTGCTCTATGTAAATGCGGCCCTCCCATGGCCCTCCAGCAAGTCCCATGAGAGAGAGACACACACACAGAGACAGAGGCACTTGCACTTGCACTTCTGTCTCTCTCTCTCTCTCTCTCTCA